>NW_021848632.1:93677-144910 GCF_003651465.1 Formica exsecta
ATATATATGTCTTCAAATATATTTAGATTTATATATTCACTCTTTTTTGTTTCTTTTTCTTAATTATACTTTGATAGCGTGTATCATGTTTTTGTATATCAGCCGTATAACGGTCATAAAAACCAAAGGCACGACACACAGGGAGAAATTTCCCCCGAGTCATTCCGTCTCGAATAAAAGCCCGGCTTACATATTGTTCTAACGAGCAAAGAGCTCGCATATATAATGAATAAACAGCAAACGCAGACGAGAGTTTCGCGCTACACCATTACGCACCGGCGTTGCGAAACGCATAGCGAAAAGACGCAACTGTCGGGGTTTGTCTAACAGACGAGTAACCGAGGCACGACGAAGATTTAAAGGTGTCGTCCCGGGGCGCCCGAAGAATACAAAGTCGTGGAGCTCAGTTAGCGGCTAAAATAAAATGTCGAAAAGTCGTAAAGCGTATTATGACCGCCCCATAATTTACGGCGATGCGAAACCGCCGTCGACTTTTCGCCACCGGATTCGCGGCTGCGTATGCATGTGCACATTGTTTTGCCAACCAACGAAATCTATGACAATCATCAATTATCGAAATAGAAATATTTTTAATAGCGCTCGCTTTTCGAAAAGCTCATTTAGTTAAACTTAATCTGTAGATTTTAAAACCAACTTTTACTTTTTTTTTAATTACATGTGACTATAGAAATCAGAAATTTTATTAATCAATTACACAAAATTGAAGTAATAAAAATATTTCAAAAAATCAATAAATCAAAATTAAACAAAAAACATGCCGCAATTATTTAATAACCTCTTATATTTCCGAGCTAATTCACTGCCGCTACATTTGCATAATGCAATCCGATGATAACACAAGTTTCGATTCGAGATTCGTGTTTTTTGTTAGTCAGTTTATCTTAATTTAATGTATAAGTCGATAAGATTACTTTTTCTTAACCAAAACGTCAGCGAGGATTAATGTCCTCGGCAAGTAAAGCACAGACCAGCGCACGATCACCCTAATTTCGACATTGTTTGGAAGAATCGATTCGACAAGGATCCATCAGCGATCCTGCGGTCAAGCCGATTATGCAACGTCACGAAGCGGAATGAGAATCCTAGAGCACGCCGCACTATCGAGCGACATATAGTGAACACGAAAGGTCGTCAGAGCTTCATTATGCTTTGAGTCGACAGTCGGATGGGTCGAAGTTACGCGAATGTTATTAACGTTGTATTCAAATCCCTCAGCTATCCTCCGGAACACGCGTGTTTGCGTCGCATCAGGCACGGAAATAGACACGATATGTGAATTAAGCGAACGGATGAGAACGCGTCCTCTCGACCTCGCTCGAATTTGCGGATAACCGTATATCAGATATCCGACGTAAGGGATATTCACGCGAGTCTCCATAATCATGCGACACCCGATTACTAAAATCCAGATCCAGTCGAATAGTTTAATTTTTAAATGGTTCTGTTATAGAAAAAAGCATAACGAGATGTGAAATGAATAAAAATTGCGATAAAATCGAATTTGTAAGATATATGCAGTAAAAGTAGTGTAGAAAAAATTGCAATGATTAATTTAGATCATCGAGCGCAACATTTGTAACTATGGGGAATCTGAATTAATCGCACATTCGTGAAATACGAATCATTCCGGATTGCTGCAAATGAATATCGGGTAACGCTGTGCAAAGCTCGTTCGTGGCATATCCAATATTCGGAAATCGCGTTTTCCGGGTAGATTATACAAAGCAAACATTATAGCATTCAATATCCCGTAACACTTTTTGTTGTACAAAATAAAAAGCGCCGCTAGAGACTTAAATTCGTTGCTTCGTCGCTTCTAATAAAAAATTAAAGTCATTAATGATGATAACAATTAAGAAATGTAAAAATTAGTATAACTGTTATTATCACTCCAATTCAACAGTTCGTAATGTTGAACTCTGGTTCGTTTATTCAGCGAGCTTCGAATCGGAACGGACGTTTCCAGTGGAGTGGAAGAGAACAAGAGAAACAAACTATTGCCATTTTTCAATATTAAGAAGGTCTTATGGATGATTTAAATAAGCTCGAGGAAGCTCGGCAGTATGCGGCCTGAAAAGTCGGACTTCTTCGATTTATGGGGAGACGTCAGAGACAGCTTAGAATCTCTCTTTACGCGCTCGCATTTAAACCTCGCTCTATCTCTCCGCTGTTTCTTTTTTTGCTACTTTACCTTGTACTCGTCTTTCCTCGTTTTTATCGTTTCTCGTATCGCACAGCGATTGAACACGCGAAATCGTAAAATGTGAAGTTCACTAGTGTAAGACTAGCCGAGATCGCATTGTTCGTACATACAAGAAAGTACGACTTCGTTCGATTCTCCTTGTAATCCGTACATTTCCTTCGATGATATATAAAATCTGAATTTATTTTATCTCCGTAAGAAAAACTTTATGTACATCATTACTCGATCAAAATGTTCAAAGCGTAAAAAAAACTAATGAAAATCATGTTGATTTGTATATTAGATAAAATAGCTCATTGATAGCTTGAATAACATTTGTTCTTTTCATATTTTGTGTTATAAGGATTATATTAAAAGCCTCATTTTATTCAAAAAGGAAATATTGTTTCATCTTTCCCAATCATTTTCTTTTTAAATTATTTTATATTATAATCTTACGTGATTTTATTTGTGCGTAATCAAAAATATACTCCGTTAAAACGACAAACGTAACGCATTTAAAATCGCCGGTCAGAATGGCATAAAAACTTTTCAAAGTGACGACAGAAAGAACAGCGCTCTAGCAAACGGAAGTACGAACGGATGATTGATGGCCGGCCGATTGCCGTTCTCGCTGTAGAAGGCGAAAGGCGGGGTCCTCGATAATTCAACGATGGTCTCTCGACACGCGCCGCGGGCGTTAAAAATAGGAAAGGAGACGAAGAGATTAAGCGCGAGGGCAGCAAGTTGTCTGACATCGAATAACAAGAACTACAGAGTCTCTACGAGCAACATGATGAAAAGTGGCTCTCCCTTTCCTTCCGGCTGCCCTCGTCCGGTTCCTCTCTCACGAGCGCTCTTTAGCGCATAATTAAGCGGCTCCACGTCATTCGTCACAGACATTTCGCCCGGATTTTAATTTAAAGTTATGATTCATAACGGAGTCAGCGCGTAAAAGAAACGCGAAAAGAGAAGCTTCTTCAGAAGAAACCTCGACGGCCACCGAAAAGAATGAAACCGAGGAAGAGTCTGGAGAATGCGAGAGTACGACGAGAGAAGCAATAAGAGAGAAAAAGTAATGTGAGTTCTTGCGGACTTGCATATTTGCGGAAAATGAAAGTCGGAGTGTTAAAAATCTGTGCAGGTCAATGATGGTCGAAGAAACGAATTTAAAATTTAAAATAAAATTTCAAGATAAAATTCGAGATAAGAATTTCAAAATAGTTTATTAATTTTAATTTTTTAAGTTTAATAAATCTGAATTTTTGATAAAAAAATTGATTCTAAACTGACAAAATACAAGTATTCTTATTATCGATATTCATTTTCTTTATCTCTCCAAATTGTAAGGTCATGAAATTATTTCTCGATTAAGATTTTTAATTATAAGACAGCTGCATGTTTCGCGCAAGCAATTCATAATATTCATGTCTCAAAAATTCAAAAAACAAATATATTACAGATATGCTAAATATGTTGACATACGTCCGATACAAGCGAAGAGAATAAAAAGGACACGTCCGTATGATGACGGAGTGACGTCAAATACTAATACGGCGATTCGGACAATGATTAACGCCTCGTAAAAGAGCCACTGCCAGCTATCGGGATCGTCGGGACGAGACTTGCCGGGAGTCAACATGATTGATCGATTCGGGAAACGATTATCGACGTGTCGCGAGACATAAGAACGAGAAATCCACTTTCGACCGCGACCATAATTAGCGGCGCGCTGCCTACACGCATAATACGAAATGATCGAATGTCGTATGATTTATTATCCAATTACGAGTCGTCGGTATTCATGAGCGCGAATCGGAAAACGCGCATACCGAAATATATCTTGATGTAGAACGCGATTTGTTGTCGCGGCTATTTTCGGTTCGGCGATGCTAAAAGTTTTGAGGTCGTTGCGCGCGAAGACATCGACAATTCCGTCGATTCAGCTGTCGCTTTCAGCATGGCTTCGCTTTATTTTTAATGCGTCGCGTCCGCTTGCCAAGAATTCGAAAAGTACTACCACATTTTTTTTTTCTCTCACATAATATATACCATAGGAAGTGGACGCGGTTAATATTATTAGATGGCGCTAAAATAAAAGCGCGACGATAAATAACGCACTCATATTTGAGGCACATCTATAAGACGCGCGTGAAAAGAGTACGACTAGTACAGCAAAGTTGTTCAGTGGAAAAGTTAGAGACTAGCCAGCCAGCCGATCGGTCGTTGCGTAACGAATACGAGGAGCTTCTAGCGCGATTTCTGTCGAAGTTTCAAGCCCTTATAACATCACGTTATAAATCTATACCTCTCTCCGAACTAACTTATCGTAAGTTTAAGAAATAAGACTTCGAGAGCTTTCATGCTATTGCACTATAAAATTTATCTAAAGAAAATATCTTTTAGAGAGAAAAACTTGCTCTTTCAAAGAAACTATCTTTTTTCCTATATTTTATACTTAAAAAGTTATCAATTTATTTACGGTTGTGAATTATTATAAAATTTCCATGCCAAGAGACGTTAATTACCTTTCACATTACGATAGAGAAATCAATTTTTACAGGAACAAAATAATAGGACAAGAGAGAATTTATAAATAAATAATTATACACTATTTACTTACATATTTCAATGGCATGGCTCCTTTGAGAGAGAGGCTATAAAAGTTAGTGCTTCGAAATATTTTCTAAATTAAATAATTTTTATGTATTTTCTACAACTTTGCAAAGTTCGTACTTTACATTGTCAGAAATTCAAAGTACACCCTCGAGTATGACGCAGAATGAATATAGTTTCCAAACAAAAAACGCAATTTTCCTTTGCCGATTTATTTGCCCGCGCGAGGCAAATACAAATTCTATCGGAGTACGTTTACACGAAGACACGGAATTAGTATAACGTTGTTTTTATCAATATCTCTCTTAAGCCTAGGCGATGTGTTTTGCCGCCAACTTCCGCGCACCGAGAATTAATTTTCCTCCTCGGATTTCAGTCCGCGTAGAATGAGAGGATCCCGCGGGTAAACGATCCCTGGAAAAGCAGGCATTACTTACGCGGAGACGTACTGCTGGTAGCCGCGGAACATCGGAACAATGAATCACGACCGACGAGACGAACTTACGAGATTCTCTTCTCTCTCTTTCAATAGCATTGCCGCGATGATATTCGTTGTCATGCTAATAACGACATAGCATAAAAGTTATCGATCATAGTCGTTCCTTTCATGTCTTTTTAAAATGTTCCCTTTTGCTCACAATCTAATATTTCCTTAACAATGTACACATGCACGTACAAGTTTGCGTAAGTTTTGAAGTACCGCATCATTACACGGTCGCGCGCGTTGCGTTAAAACCCGACACGCCATATATAAAACACTTTATAAAATCATTCGACTACATGTTTTCCTGATACTTGATAAAAGAAAAAAGAAAAAGAAATGACAATTTTACTCTAAATTAAAAGCATGTATATAAGAATATGTTGCAAATTTTGAAAGAAGCATATATTGCAAAGAATTGTATTAAAACATTATATATATATATATAAAATTAATTAAAATATAATAACATAATAATTATTATAAATAATAATATAAAATTATTATTATGTTTAACATCTTAATGATATATGAAAAGGTTGCAACAAATGCTAGTTTCTTGTTAAAATTTTACTAAAATAACATTCATATTAAAATTTATAGCTTAAATTATATTTGATAATATTGTATTGAAAGATAATTTACGTGATAGATGAAATTATAATCGCATTACTTGAGTCTCAAGAGCGTATCGAGTAGAATAGAATAGAAGAGACAAAAGAAACAGAAGAATAGAATGGTGTTTTGTATCTTGAAACGCGGATGGTTTAACGATCACTTTTTGAGTAGAAATCAACAAAGTGGAAATCAATTGAGCAGAAACCTGCTATATCCAAGTAGCTTTAGCTACTTGCTCCTTCATTTGTCGCAGAGAACTTCTTGGCAAATTGTGCACGACCACTATGCATTTAGGTAAAATGTTGCGTTTCTTCCGGCTTTCCCTTCTCCTCTCCCGTCGTTCATCCTAATGCATAAACAGTGTAGCGCTGCTGGCAGTTATATATAGTTTGTAGATCCAAGGTACTAAGAAATTACAGTCACTTGTAACGAGAATGGTTTATCGACTACAGCAGCGATGAGGTATATCGCTATCGCCATTCCCGACATTCAATTTAACTTTTAACGCGAATCGATAACACGTTTTTGGCACGCGATCAATTACGTAACGTTTATCGTGTCTACCAATTACCACGGTGATTATTTGCGTTTAATCTGGCTCGACGATAATTTCGAGAGCGGGGTGTAAAAACTATAATTGAAAGTAGCCAATTAATCCCCGATATCCGCAAACACAGAATTGTGTAAATACGAAATTGTAACGTATTCGCTTAATGATGATTGGTTTGCAGACTGATTAAACGACCGGGTTTCTAGGATGGGGGGAAAAAGAAAGAAAGAAAAAAAAAAGAAACGCGAAGCGGTATTAATGCGTAATTGCTTCAAAGCGGCAGTTACGCAATATAAACTATGGAATGTCTGATAGTAATTTCCGCATAAAACTACCCTGTGCAAAGTTCTTAAATTCGTTCCTGAAGCACAACGGAGCGGTGTAATTAAATAACGAAATTTTCTGCGTTCCGCACGCTTTATTACAAAATTCCGCTAATAATTGCCAGATATTTGAATTCACAATTTTCCCCTGACGAGTCATAGCAATCAAATTAATTTAAACACAGTCGATAATTATGAAAAAAATTGTTGTTTGATATTAAATACTCCGTTTCTCCATTTAGCTAATTAAAAAGCTAGCGCTTCATGTCGAAAACCGTTCATTCTGTAATGTTCCACTTGCAATCTCTTCGGTATTATCGTGACTTTCGATGTTATCGATCAACGAAAGCATATAATAAAATTTAAAAAATGATCATAATGTTCTTAATAACAGAATTAATACTGAATAAAATTTTAGTTGCAAAATTAAAAGTTAACAGAACAGAGAAAAGCCATTAAAATAATTTGTTGTAAAATTATCAATGAGAATTATAATGTAATATAATGTTACAGAATTCATATTTTTACATTTTGTAATCTAAAAATATGTAATCGTGCTGACGATTTATTCATGCTAATTTTAGTACAATGTCTCTCATTAGACGTGAGCAAGAAATCAAGTGGTTTCTTCGGGAAAACGCCGATCGATATTCTTCAAAAGCTCCTTGGCACGTAGCTAGTTTCTGTATCGTTTTACAGAAAACACACGACTGTGACCACGACGATCGTAAATGTCGACGCGACGAAGCTACGACGTGAAGCTTTCAAGCGGTTACACATTCACAGCGACGCGTCATTCGTCGAAACGACGATAAAGTGGCCCTGCACCTGTTCCATCTATAATTCGACGGCATTCGTGTGCGTTCTCGTGTGTGGCAGTAATATTTATACGCAGGTGCACGTGAAATACCACGAGAGTTTGCGCGATACGTCAAGAGAATATCTCTTACTTCATCTATGATTTCGTCAGCGATGCAAGAAAAAAAAAATCATTTTTCAAAAAAACTCGAGAATGTGTTAGAAATAATTTCACTTTATATAAGTTTGCTCCCTACTTCTTGTTCAAGATACAGTGCATCCAATTAAAACTTTATATAGTGTTGTTAAATTATTTTCCTTTTGAAAAAATATATTAATATTTAACATCTATGTTAATATATTTATATTAATATTAATCTATATTAATATTTAACAGTTTAATTTTAAATATATCTCGTTGAAAATTCTTAAGACGATCTTGCCTGTATAGTATAACATTGAAAGTAATAGCTTTAAAATTCTCGATGAAAGCATTGAATAGCAGAATATAATAATTAAATTCCAAAGGCAGAGTTGCACAATCCGAAGTGCACTACTTTTTTTCTCCGCTGTGAAAAAATGTTTCTCGCTTCTATTCACGGCCATCAAGATAGTAAGCGTTAAGTAGTAAGTGGCTGCGCGCTTTTCAACGTCATAAATTCTAGAAACGATGACCGAGCTTCCGAAGCTTCCGGTCTTCGCGGCACATCCGGACGAGGTCGTGAAAAGAGCTCGGTAACGTCGTCAAGCGATGCGCGAGCGACACGTAACCTCGTGATAACTACGCGATAGAATGTTCTCTTAAATTTCCCAGGTGGATCCGAGCGTACTTGCTTTCACGACGTCTTTATACGCTGTACTCGACACCGGCGAATACTTCTACATCCCTATTCAAGCGCTCTCACAAGGAGTCTAGCAACCCTTCGAGGATAAGCGAATATCGAAGATGTTATACGTGAAAGAGAAAGAGATATAGACAGACAGACAAAGAAAGGGAAGAAGAGAGAAGAAGAAATAGATAGTAACCTCTTCCGTCTTGGAAATATTATTCGTGAACATAATTGCATACTCTAGTTGGTCAAAAAATTAGAAAAATAATTCAAAGAAGTTTTTACGAGATCCGTGAAAAGATTTTGCGCGACAGTTGAATTTCGCATAACAGAATGGAATGTGTAACGCGGTGGAAATACACACATATATCTACTACTATGAAAACAGGGACACGCGCGATAACATTCGTCTCATCTTCAGCGGTGATATTGTTAGCAACATGACGCAAGGATTGGCTTCACATTCTCTGTTGTAAATTAATCGTGGGCTATACATTAACATTTATGAGACGTGAAGTGGAATGTCAAGCAGACATTTATACAAATACAAATTGACAATTATCAAATAGCGCTTTCATTCATCCTCTATCAACATTTTTAAAACTTCGTATATAATCTTTGATAAAAAATACATTATTCTGTAAACCATCGTATTATTTCGGTATTAATAGCTCGTAACTTCAAAATTGAAATAAAATTTATGAGCCTCAGCTGCTATATGGATGAAATACGTCATTAATTTCTAGCTACATCGTAAGAACTGACAATAACAGCAGTTGCGCAAAATAAAAGAAAACAAAAAAAGCATCACGCGATATAATTCACTTTGTAACAAGCTATAATCTCATAAAAATGATTAATATACACCGTTGCAAATGATTGATGTCTGACAGCCAAAGGATTTACGCAATCGCTGCCATTTCGTCGACGACATAATTCCGATTGTAACGGGACTATATGACAGAAAGTTTCGCTTATCCGGACTTTCGCGAAAAATGCAGAACAACATGGGCATGCATAAGACTCGTGACATGTGGAGACAGCGAAAGCACGCTAAACCTCATTATACGAGTTGTGACATACGACAGGGACGAGTCGCGTCTCCTGGTCCACGCGCACGCGCTAAAGATGATAAAAAAACGTAGAGTGAACGGAAGGAAAAATAATAAAGTTTATATTGGAGGACAGAGAATGGGGAGAAGCGGGAGAGAAGAGGGCACGTGGTGACTCCCAGTGGTATTTATACAAAGACTGGAGTGCTGCCAAAATCATAGAGACCTCTCCATCTTCCTCTTCCTTCGTCCCCGCTGTTTCTTCCTCTTTTATCCGGCGTCTCATTCCTACCCACTTATCTCTCTCCCCTTCGTCTATCTATAATATCTATCTATCTCTTCTCCCTCTTTCCGTGTCTCCAGAATCAAGGGTACTTAACACCCGTGGAAAGGTGGATATCTAGCCTTGGCTTTTGCGCGGCAACTCCAGCGAATACTTCTGCTGCTTTATTTGTCAACCACTTCGAGCCCGGCAAACTTACCAGCCGAAATTAAAGGTCCCTGTGGATAACGGCTAAGGTCGCCATCCACGACTATTACTAGTAGCATAGAATGACAGTGTACACGGCAATGAATTTCATACTTTTCTCGTTTTAGTGATAAGAAACACGAGAATGTTACGCATATATTTTCTCGTTTATGATATTATAACTCAAATTGTGACTGTGAGATAAGATATCATATGCATATTTTATAATAATATTTGAGTGGTTTGTAATTATATATAAATAATTTTCAAATTTAGTTGTATAGAATAAAATTATGTAAATAATAATTCAATCTTTTGCAATCTCGCAAAAAATAAATATGTGTGTATACACAAACTAGCTTATAACAATTTTAACATTGCTGGAAAATTTTGAAAATATATTTCTTGCTTTTAAATAAATTATATTATCATGTACAAAAATATATAATTGTGTGAAAAATATAAAAACTAAATGTATTTTTCAGATCTAAAATCAATTCTCGTATTTTCTCACGCACATATATATATGTGAAGCTTCGCAAAACCAATTTCATAAGTACTCAAAAAAACTTCAATTTATACATGCTTCTAAGTGGACGCGCATCTGTACAGAAATAATACTATAAGACCACTTGAACTATAAAAATCGATACGATACGCTAGTTATCCAATTGGCCACGAAGATTCCAAAGCAATGACTATAACTGGAAAGGTTTTTTCTTCAGTGGTATCGAGGAAGGTCTTAAAGCCAAACAGCCGAGCGATCAACATGCTCAATGTATTTTGATTTTATCAGTCTTTTTCTTCGATAATTCGCATCGTTGCCCGAAGCCATTGCTAGATCCTTGATTTTTCAGACGTCTATTTTCAATAATTTAGAGAAAATACGGATTGATTATCGAGATCAGTGAAAAACAAGGGATCTTTTTAACAATTGACTGTTCAAATTTACTGCGTGTTGATTATCAAATTAACTATTATTGCATTAATCCTTCTATATAAACTTAATTTTTTTTTTACTCTTATACAGTGCGCGCTTATATGTTCAGAAAAATTCTTTTTTATTTTTCCTCATGTATCTCTTAAGTCAATTTAAATTAATTTGAAATTTTAATATCTTAAAATTAAGCATTAATATATTCACAGTTTACACTTGATTCATATTAATAACAAAACAGTGAATTTTTATGGAAATTCAAATGGAAATTATAAAAGATAATAGCATTATTTGATCTTGAGAAGTTGCATCTTTTACACATTTTCTTTCGACAGCGATAACAAATCGAATGCCATTGCGCTTCGCGATCAACTTGACTCCGACGCGGAAATATAAAGATATCACGGTGTTGTGAAGGAACGTCTCACGATATCCGACGATTAAGGGAGTCATTAAAGTGAAGGTACCCCGCGGACGCTTGAAGTGATCGTCAGGCGGCGCAGTGATAACCGTAAAAGAATACGGGAAGCATTAAGAGAAAGAAGCCGCGTCATCTTGCACGCACGATCGCTTTCTAACGACCGCAACATTGTTGCAACAAAAGACAAAAATGCAGCCCAGCGTTTGTGTCCCGTCTCCTTAAGACCTTCATGACATTTAAATGACCGTTTTATATCTCGTTACCTCTTTACACGCCCGCCTTCCTCTGCGCGTCATTATTCCTAAGATACATGTTTATTCTTCCCGGATTCATCCATTAGCATGAACGCGATATTTCAAACGGCGCATCTTTTCGTTTCTTTTAAGGATATAAAAATGAAAAATGTGAATGAATAATAAAAGCGTCGACAAATTTAAATGTATATATATATAATCGATAATTCAATATACAAGAATTGTGTCTAATAAATTATTTTTTATTATCTCGCTAATGGATCCAATAAAATATAATATGCAAATATTAAAAGCAAAATTAAAAATTTCTCATGTATATCGGTTTTTATGATTTCATGATATTGTGACGGGGATGCAAGCCATTGATGGATATTTTAATAGCAATTCTTGACAACGTTTCGAACGTTTGCGTAGCCTAAATACCAACGAGGCGCCGTTGGATGCGTTAGTACCAATATAAAAGCATATGTTTTCGAAGCGAGCACATGCGACTAGAGTAGAAAATGGAATCGAACAAAAGCGCCGGCCAGGTAGCCTAATGAACTCAGCATGCGACGCAAGAATGTCTCGAGGACTCCGTGATCTGCCAACAAATGCTTTTCGTCTCGACATTACGAATGCGAAACATCGGACGACCAATACGTTTCGTATCTTCTCAAACAAGCTACATAATTGCGACTGATGCATCTAATTATGGATAATTAGCGTCTTCGCGGAAAATTTTCTATAAATAACTACAGAAAGCAAAAACATACTTCAAGGTATTCGTTATCAGTAACGTTATTAGAGTTGCTTATACTTGTTATTAAAATACTACTTAAAAAAATGATAACCTTCTGATAATGGATAAAAATACATCAAATTATGAAATGTGCGTAAGAAACATTTAAAATCCCGCATTCGGTTTTACATGCAACATGCATGTAATTTTTTTTCATATATATAATAAAGAAAGTCATACAAACATATACGAAAAATTCTTTTTCTGAAAAAGTTTACTCTATCGAGCTTGCAGGCAATTTCACGATCCGGATCTCGCGTGCGGCAGAAATCGTTTATCTGACTCTTTTCTTTCTTCTTTTTTTTTTTTTTTTTTTTTCGTCAATTCTATAGACTGTACCCGAAATTTGATAATGCTATTACAGACGCATCATATGCGTATCAGTTCGATCTTATCGGTGATACAGGAAACGCTACAATGGACAAGGATAAATCGAGAGGTGCAGAAATATCTAGATGAAAGACAAGAGACAAGAACGAGGAACAGCTATCGGTTTAGCCTTGATGTAACCACGATGACGTGACGTTCGCGCGCGTGTCAGTTGCGTGTCACATTCAGCGTGATGGCCTTTTTCCAAAACTAACCAGCAATAGATGTTAAATAAAGGAAAATCCCAAAAAAGGAAAATTCCATGCGGCACCCTCCACGTACAAGAACTTAGTGCATTTTCTAGCACGATCTTTAATAGCATTAGTACTTTTAGCAAAATTAATTTTTCACTATCACGACCTCATTCTTAATGTATAATGATCATTTAATAAAATTTAAAAAAGAGATAGTTATAAGATAAATTATAATTACGCAAAACTGATACAAAACATTAAAAGTACATATAAACATATTGCTTTTTAACCCCGGATATATATATATATATATATCTTTTCCACGGTGCAGCAAGTTCGTAACGAGTTCCATCGATTTCCTCCCGCGGCGGTGTATTGAAATAAACCAAAGAAACGCGAGAGATGTTCTGCGAAGAACGGGAAAGAAAACCCGGGAAGGCTGCGTGAGCGAGTGAAAAAGCCGCAATAAACGGAAACTACTGTCCATGCAACCGGAAATGAATTGCGAGTAAGACCCGGTGTAACGGAAGAGTAAGCATCGAAAGCGAGCTGCGTTTTCCTCCTGTTTTACTCGCCGGAGAGAAGATGATTTAATGATATTTCCTTTTATAACGCAGTTGTGTTTGTCCCCAGTGTAAATAGAAACATATTTAAACACGCATAAAAATGATTCAGCAAATAGGACAAAAAGAATGATAAAAATGTCTGAAAGAAAATATATTTTCCTCATATTACGCATTTTAATGATTTACGCAGGGCGCAAAAAATTCTATCGCCTGTGTTGTAGTATAATATTTTATTTCACGGGGAGTAGAGATATTCCGTAATATCCTCTTTTTCCCATCTCTCTCTCTCCCTCCCCTTCTCTCTCTCGTTACATATTACATTCATAAAAAAAGTCCCTATTGTGAAATTCATGGATGTAATTGCGACATTTAAAATTACTAGAGAATGCTTACGTTGCTTCAAGATATCGATAAAAAGAATCGGCCTTGAAGAAGAAACGACGAAAAATAGATCGGAAATATCGCAAACTCCTACCTCCCGGTTACCACGGAAACGATAAGACACTTTTGATAAGGTGCGACCGTGATTTCGACCCCTCGCGTGTTCAGTTTATTCTGGGAAAATGGTCGCTACCTGCGTTTGCGCACAAACGATTTATCCTCCCGTATAACTGTTATACCTTCTTCTTTGTCAATATGTCAACTTGAAAAGGAAAAAATCTAAAATATGTTAAAATATGTATCGCATCAGAAACAAAAATATAATTACGTAAATTCGTCTACATTCTTACTGTATATTCATAGTAAAAAAAAAAAAAAAAGGAAATAAATCTAATTATCGTTTTTATCGCTAATTACTAATTAAACTTAATACACGATGAAAACAATCACTTCAACAATTATAACGCACCGCCCAAGATCAGACAAGCCGATTTCGCATTGTTACGAAACGGTAGCCAAACAATTGTGTTGTGTGCCAAGAGAGTATGAATTTTCCGTCAAGATGCAGATGTCTCCCTCTTCTCTCTCTTCTCTCAGCGCGAGTAATAATTAGCAACATTAAATGTCAGTCTAAAGTACCCTCTCATGCTTTAATACGAATCGTACCAGTCTCTCTTGGAACGAGAAACAATATTATTCTGCGACTTGAAGACAGAGGAGAAAAGATATGTTACATTGTATATAGGACATTTTCATTCTCTCATCTTCAAGAGTCACAGAATAATATCGGCTACCGTCACATTCAAATTGAAATATATAAACCTTACTATATTATCCGTTTAAAAAAAAATAAAAAATAAAAAAAAAATCGATAATAAAATCGATTGCAATTATAATGACGCTGGTATAATGGTAGCGATATATAATTCGCGGTTTATTTAATTGTGCATCTATGTGTCGCGAGTAATTATTTTCGAGAACGCCACGTGGCAGACATAAAATAGTACGTCCTTACCGGCGACCGAGGAAGCACGTTTCGCCGCGACGTAAGAATGCAACGAATGCGGGGGCTGGAATTTCGACATGCATTATGGGTGCACTATGTTACGTCGTGGATGGTCGCTGATCTCGGACGACTGTGCGGTCGCGGGAGAGATACACAATGTAAGTTGTTCTATTTATACAATTGTGCACGGTCGCGAAGAGAATGAAAGAATGAGAGAAAGAGAGAAAGAGATAACGAGAGAGACCGATTTCGCAACGCTCTCTCGTCAACGTCGCGTTTTACGCGTCGCGTGGTTAAAACGGAGCGCAGTATTTTGAGGACTCGTCAAACGTAACGTAACGCTAGCGCGCGTGTTTAATCGTGATTTATTTCTAGCGGCCCGTTCGTTATCGGAAGATCGGACACCGCGACGAAGTCTTCGCGAAGGAATCATCCTCATGACGAACGTATCTAAAATTATTACAGAGTTTCATTGACGTCTCTCTAATCTCCTAAAAAGGATAAGCGTCCCTTAAATCGCCCGCGCTTTTTGCGGATTATTTTCTTTTTATGTAATATTATATTATATAAAAAAATAAACAAATAATGTAAAATATAGATGAATTTTCACACAGGCACACGTGTTACTTCTAGACAATATTAATTGCAAACTTCGATATGTAATTAAAAGAGAGAACATGTATCTCGTTAATTTTATTATGTTACCTCGTAAGGTGCGTGTAAGAAAGCGCGCGCGCAAATATTTAAGATCTAATTAAAATCCTTGAAATCGGCGTGGGAGGAGGGAGCGATCTTAAACGAGGCGGAACGTCGCGAACGATCGTGCAGGAACGCGCGAGTAACGTCTCATTGGGTACAGATTGACCTAATTACCGAAAGGAAACGTCTGGCGCGCGCGATCTCGTCAGAGCACTTGGTGCGTTGCCTGCTTTTCCGCGTATTATTGTAAATTGTTCTCGATTCATAGCATCTTGCGAAGAAAAGTTGAAGCAATGATATTCCGTACCATCTAATACGAGAATATCGTAACAGTAATATTATATAATGTATATCTCACAGATATACACACAGATTCATCGTATAATAATTTCAATCATTTCCTCTTTTCTTCATTTTTAAAACAGAAATTTGTTATGTATTTTTTTTTTAATACAGATTTAACATTCGATAGTATCGATAATGTATTAATAATATTGAATGTTGTATAATATTTGGTACTTCGAATTTGATTTTTAAATAACTCGAAGTGCATTTCGAGCTTATTATCACATCTCTTCTTATCATCCATAATATCAGTATAAAGATATAACATAATAATTAATTAATTAATAAAAATAGAATCCTTTATTCTTTTATTCATTCGTATCTTGAATTCTCTCTTTACGATACTGATATTTATAGTAATAAAAATATCGATTCAAGTATATATCTGCGTTCAAAACTCGCTAATATTGCATTTCGAGTATTTGTAAAAGCCGCGTATTTTCACGAAGACGTTTCGCAACGAGAGCGAACGTGTAAATGTCTCGCAGTAGAAAGATTTTATTCCCGCCATAGAGTACGCTTTTATTTGTATAGCCGTTTTCTGGCGAACGCAATGGTGCGCGGCAGTTTGTCAATACGATTATGACAGATTTATCTGCGATAAAACGCACGCGCGTGTACGACGACGTCAACACGTTTTCCGGCCACCTCCGTTCAGCCTCGCGTTTAACGTTAAAAACACGATGCGTCTAACATTCACACTCAACAAAATTACAGACTGGGTATTATCTGATTTTCTCAGGCGCGCGCATTCTTAGCATTGAATATAAATAGCTACTGAATATATGTATATTTCGCGCATTCCGCGAATTAATTACATTAGGAAATCAGTAGAAAATGGCAGTTCGATTAGTCGAGATAAATTATGCGATTGTGAAAAAGTCCGCACGATTGAAAGTCACGAGTGAATCACCGATTGAAACGCAAAACATTTGTTTCGTAACGCGCACTTTGCACGAACGATACACAAGAAACGCAATCAAAAGTAAAAAAAGGTAAAGTAAGGCAACGATAACGATATATATTAAATGTAGAAAAAGACGAAGCACACACACACACACACACACGCGTACGGACTATTTCCCTTCGCACGAAAAGAATCGTATAATGGGTTTACTTGCTCAGCTCGATGCTATCCCGCCAAATTTTCGAAGCACGAGATCGCTCACATTATCTTTCTTCCTCGTCACGATGATACTGCCTCGCTTTCTCCTCCTTTTCTCTTCCTCCTCCTCCTCCTCCTACGGCTTTTCCCTCTACGACACAAGTTATGGCACAGCACAATCGCGACGAAACTCGCGACGTGGATAGAGGATTTATTCGGCGGCACTACTATCTTCTCGATACAGCGATCGGCAATCTATCTAATCGCCGATCGATGGAGAATGCGAAACCCTCCGATCGACTCTCTCGGCTCGGCTCTCTCACACTCTGGCAATGTACGAACGCGCCCCGTTATGGCGCCGCGTTCGGTGATTAGCGACGATGCAACAACCACCGCGACGTGACACGCGCCTACAAATTCCCATCGCTCTTCTCGATTTTCGCGCGGCGCGAACCAGCGAACGAGGCCGAATTCTCACCGGACGGAATCGCTGGCGATACGCGACACCGACATCGAACCGCGACGACGATAACGAGGATGACGAGGACGAGGTTGACGACGACGACGATGATGATGATGACGAAGATCGACGGCGCGACAAGCACGTCGACAACCCGGCACTATTCGCGAGGATACTCTCTTTCGCCGCGCACGATTCCGCCACCACCGACGACAGAGAGAGAGAGAGAGAACACACGACGTTTTCGTAGACGCCGCCAGCGCCGTCACACGACCAATTGACGAAGCGCCCGAAGGTGAAGCGAGAGCGACTAGTGCGGCCAGTGTGGAGACAGAGAGCGATGCACCGGCGCGCGTGTCGCGCGTAGTAGAATAGAACGGCGGCGCGGATGGACCGCACACAGACACGCGACGGAGAGAGAGAAAGAGAACTGCCGCGAGCGCGCGCACGCGTTACGGACGAAACTGACGGACAGGAAAATGTGACGTAACATACGCACGAGAGAAAAAAAAGAAAGCTTACGAACGGACGGATGGACTTTTATTCGCGACCGAGCGTTTGTGCAGTTGTTCGCTGCGCGCTGCGTCGCGGCGCTCTCTCGATGTCGGGACGCCCACCGCCACCTGTGATGTTCGACCCAACCCCCGCCGTCTCGCGTCCTTCCGCCACTACTACTACGAAGGAGGAGGAGGCGGCGGCATCCCGCCGCACGCGCACTCCGCTTCTTCCTCTGAACCCCCCACCCTTGTCCCTTTCCCCGCGACCTACCTACCCCTTTTATTTATCTCGACCGTTTTGAATAACTTCTCCGTCGTGATTAATGCGATTTTTCTTCTCCGCGACGGTAACTACGTCGCGAAATTGCGTGGGTGTGCAAGACGATCGTAATGAATATTTCGGGCATGTATCTTTGAAGAGGAGAAGGAAGCATCCCGTAAAAAGATATTACGGTACGGTAAGAATGTGCGATAGCGCGAACGCTGTACTCGCGTGTTCATATCTCTTGCAGTACCATGAAATGGATATTAGGCTCGCGAGAAAATCAACGCCGCTACTTAAGAGGACTCGTAAATCCCATCAACGTCGAAAAGATGAATAGGGACTCTATAAAACATCCCGTGCGTTGTAACGCGATATTCGATCCGTCGTGGCGCGGAGGCAAAACGACTCGCGGAGGAAAAACAAACGGTTCTTTTTTTAAGATCCCCGGGCCGAGGATATATCTCCGATATAGCCTGACGCGAAAAGAGAGAGATAGACGCGCGTGGACAGGCTTACTCCCCTAGTACAAATGTTATCGTTCGATCCGCCACCCGTAGTATTCCCCCGCGGTGCCGCATGCAAACGTTTGTTTTCGCAATCCACGGGGCGCGCAGCCGCGCGTTTAGGGCAAAAAAGGTGGGATCTGGCGGAGTATGGTTTATCGAGCCGGAAGCAGACGCTCGAGAGAAAAAGAAAGAAAGAGAGAGAGAGAGAGAGAGGCAGTACCCTCGCCGCCGCGAAGTCATAATCGGCTTGAATTCGCGTATTTCTCGACGCGATCGAACCCGTAGAAAACGCCAGGGGTCCATGGAGATTGGCAACGCGTGCGAGAATTTGATTGAGTTTCCCTTGTATTTAAAAAAATTCAACGTAAAATAGTGCATATAAACATACATCGTTCATTATGTGCTTAAGAACATCTGTAAAATTACATATCGAATTAAATATCGTAGACTAATGAAACATAAGTTCTACAAGTTTTTACTTACTAATTTCCTACAAGAAAAAATTATTATTTCTTAGTACATGATTAATTTTGATCTCATTTTTTGCAATATTGCTTAATCAATATCCTGAAAAAAGTAAGAATAACGCGCGCGTATACAACGAACAAACAGTAATTTTCGCTTGATAACAGCAACAATCACCCTTTTGAAAAAGAAATTGTTATAAAAAATCGAAATAAAAATTCACGACATAAAATCTGAAAAAAAAAAAAACATGAGATATATGGCTATAATTTTCCATGACTCTGCAAAATAGCAAACATCATTTATAGAATTAAATTAATAATTGATTTATTAAGCGTTACTCGAAAAGCAACAAGAGAATCTATCATTTTTTTTTTCGTTCCTATTGATAATTAATTATTTTGTATTCAAAATAATGCAAAAGTAAAATAGTGCATTATATAACACATATACATAATTCATTATGTAGTTAAAAATATATGAAATTACAACAAGGAAAAAACAAGATTACTTTTTCCGAGTTATATCGCGTCAAATACATTTACATAATATGCTGCACATGGAGATTACGTTAATCTACATATTTTCGAATGACGACGCAAAATCGACGCGGTGCGTCGATATGGAAATGCCGCGAGATGATGGCGGCTAAGCGCATTAGCTGGGAAAATTACGGCCCCGGGCCGCAGAGAGCATAAGGACCGAGATCGGTGGAACGCGTGACCGTAAATCGCGATAATGGCCCCAAGAGGAATCGGCGTCTTTTTACTTGGCCGTCGCCTAGAGGCGGTGGTGACCCCCTCCCCGCGCTCTATCTTTCTCTCGCTCTCTCGCGAGATTCACGAGAGATGCACGGGCCCGAAAATTTAGAGTCCGTCTATCCTAATAGATTTACGAAGTGAGGAGAGAGCACGGCTCCATTTGTCTCGTTCACCTAATTAGCGCTCGTGTAAACTAAATAAAGTTTCCGGGATTTACTGGGACGAATGTGCTACGGGATCACACAAATACTCGATCTTACAAAGACAGACGATCTTCTCGTGAATTAATGTGCGAATTTAACGAAATATTTAATCGCGTCAAAGAATGAAAATTCTTTGCGCAAAAAATCGATAACGGGCCTATTTTTTGATTAGCTACATAAATCTTATATTTATGATTAAATTTCAATACTTTTTATATTAATGAAGATTTTATTCGCGGAACTCTAGCAAAGAAATTTGATATCGATTATTGGAAAGCTCGATTCCAAATTTATCGCATGTTAACCAACCGCACATAAAGTCGCACATAAACGCATAACCTTGACCTAGAAAGAAAATTCCGAAATGTCAAGCTATAACGGACACAGCTATATTCTGTTTGACGTTGATCACTCAGACAGCGAGCTCTCAATTGCATCAACGTGATGGTGTTATTAAGTGCGTGTGCAAATAAATTGATAAATCTATCCGTGCATCTTGCGCATCTCGAAATACCGTTGTCATACTCACACAGCTAAACGTCTACAGGACATATTTATCGATGAATCACATCTTGGAATTTTCTACGGTGTCGTAATAGTTCAAATATACAATCTAGAACTTGCAGAAAAGTATTCGGTACATTTTAAATTGAAGCTATGTGATGCTTAAGTAACATTTTATCAAATCCCCGCAATATTCTTCGCACAGATTAATTATTAATGAAATGTGTTGTTGGAAAAGATGCGCGCATTTTAATCCTTCATAAAATATAAACAAGTAGCTTAAGTGTTCAGATTACATAATACAACAGCAGTAGGAGAGCTCGTCTTACGCTCGTCATCGGACAAAGTGCATAATCTTTGATGCAACTACACGAGAAATTTTTAACGACTTCGTGTTAAGAAAATAAACCTCAGTATTTACTTATCCGCATTTTTTCTTTATCTCGCTGCGCGTATATAGCAATATAAATTTTCTTTAAAGTAACATATATTTCGTGCTGTAAACATTCTTTCCCATTTACTTGGCGTTCTTTGAAAGCACAGATTTTTAATTAAAATATTCCGTGCGCTTTTCATGCCGGCACGAAACATCCTTTGCACGCTATATGAGTACATCCTCCCCGAACACAATGCGCAATCCGAGAATCTCGCCGAGATAAATTCCATCTTTTCACGCAGGAACGACGCATCCATTAACAAACATTGCATTTCGCGCTCGCTCTCCTCCTTCTTCGAGACCCGTGATTATTTCGATCGATTATTACACGGTGACGTCGATGCAGGGGAAAAAAAGATCGATCGACGCAAACGCGAGACGACGATAGTAAGAACGACGTTCGATATTTATTTATTGCTAGAGAGATACGTCATATAACGAGACGTCGTTACGTATTTTTGGCAAAGGATCAACTGACGGCGAGAAACGAGTGCGGCCCGCGGCTCTATTCCGCTCAACGCTTTATAGCCTATGTTCTGTCGTTTCATTCATCATGCATCATTTGATTAAGCAGCCCACGCACTGCGCCACGCGTGAATCGTGCACACCGCAGCCACGTGGAATGCTTCCAAAAGTCGTTGGGAACGTAGCGGTGGCCGAAAAGAGATCGGCCATGTTATCGGCCGTTACCGGAAATTTTCATTGACGTACGTGCACGGCAAATTTCGCGGAATTGCTCCATAATGCGCGTGCATGTCGTCATTGCGGCCTCTGCTAATGAGCATTCCTATATTTTCCCCTCTCGGGCTAAATCACGAGCGCCATATGCATTAAGAACTATGCGGATCGTAATGCACGCACACAATGGGTTCGTAATCTCGCGTGCGCATATATTATTGAACGTTTATCACGAAGCCTTTTGCACGACACAATCAAGATAATAAATTTACATATTTATAATTCGTTAAAAATATATATATATATTATATATTTTATTAAGAGATCTCTCCCCCCCCTCTCTCTCTCTTTCTCTCTCTCTCTCTCTCTCTTTCTCTGAAAGAGAAAAGATAAAAATTTTACGTTGATAAATATTTTTCTCTAATTCTCCCGCGACCTCTAAATTTTTATTTTTGAAAAATAAGAGTTTTAATATAAATAAATTTGCCTAATTAGGTGATTTCGTTAAATTGTTTTCGATAATAAATCTGTGATAATATAAATTGTGTACTTTATTTCGCAAAAAACATATATATCCGTTTAACACATATATTAGTTTAATCACTTATGTCAGTAATTAAACTACTTTATTACTTCCCGTCAGTAGAAAAAAAAAAAACCGCGAAACCATTTGCATGTTTCGTGCCGCGATTTCGTAACTGCGATTAAACACGAAAGCGGAACACGATGTGACGTTAAAGACAGCTTCAAATTTTCAATCCGCTCGTTTATTCGTCACAATTTCACACGGATATGGAATGCAGTGCGAATAAGCGCAGTACAATTACGCTTTTTCAAAATCACGCTGACGTTACATCGACGCGAAATCGCCTCGCCATCGATCGATCGGCACGCCGTATTCTCCTTCTTTCTCTCTCGCTCCTTTTTTTTTTTTTTTATATTTCGAAATGCCTCGTGTAATGCTCGGAGAGCCGATTGCGACAGCGGATGTTGAAGCGCGCGGGCACAAAAATAGCTGACAGATAGCCGACTGAATGGTGTTACCGCTGCGGTGGCCCGTAGATTACCGCGCGGACCGGCGAAACTTGGTTTTTGACAGACAGGTCTGTTATTACTGTCACTCCAGCTCCCTTCGCAGCCCTGACGGCGGCGGCAGCAGCGTTAATCCTTTCGTCACCGTGTCCTGTGCCGTGTCAGCGTACGTCGAATTACTTTAATGAGGAATTGTGCACACTCTGTTGAATACCGTCGTCTCCTCCGCCTCACTTCGTTCATCGCAACAGTCCGAACTATCTCATTAATTGCAGTTTAATTAACTTTTTAATGCGCGTTGCGTCTCCCCTATCCTGTCCGGCTCGTATTTTGTCGACGCTTTATTCTTCCTTCGCGAAATTACCGAGCATACTTTACGATTTTCCGGTAAACTCTGGTAAGGCGTTTTATTTAACGCGTGAATATGTTTTGACAAATATATTATTGAAACTTAAATATTTGACAATTATATTTAACAATTGTATTATTGAAACTTAAATATTTAAATATTGCGATATTCGCGTGAAAAACGCGACAAGAATAGTATAGTATCTTAAATGCTTGAAGTATTCACTATTACCTATCTATCTTTTAATAAGAGCGATAAACAAAAACAAAGGATTGACGTAATCTCGTTCGACCGTGAAATTTAACGATTCCGAAAGGCACTTCTGGCAAGAAACACAGGCTATTCATTTTCGAGTTTGAGACTAGTTGGAGGTAAATTAAGTCGACCGCTATAATCGAACAAAGAAACAATTGCAGTCCTCCTTTCAGAATGCTTGCTAACTTTTCCATTTAACGGTAACTATAAATCTAATTTTAAAACTTAGTTTTTTGATCGAAATCACATAGAGAAGTTTTTCGTGATTGCAAAGAGCATTTAATTAACATCGAATATATACGTAATAATTCTTGTCCCGAGATATGCTTAGGTCATAATGGAATTATCGCGTGCGAATTCCATGGCCTTGTAAGGCAAGATTTTTTTTTTCTTCGCTGAATTGCCGGTGGTGCGAATCGAATTAAAATTCCGTAGCGTCGTTACAACCCTCGTGTAAGAGTCCAAAGCAATGCCACCCAAGGGTGAAAATATACCATGCGGCCACGTGCTTGCGTGACTACGAAAGTTTCAGGGTCGTTTTAAAGATAAGCTAGCAGGAAGGTATTGCTCTTTCTTTTAAGCTCGAATTGTTGATATCGTATTTAACAGCTTTATATTCAGCAACTTATTGGGTCAAAAATCTATGTTTTATGTCATGATTTTATATATGTATATATATAACTTGAAATTTCAAAAAATAATTTCAATGAGGATACATATGTCGCACATCTTTGAATATTATTTAAAAAACTTTGATAAAAACAATAAAAACATCTAGATTTTTCTGTATATATTTCTCTCCCTTTCTCTCTTTCGCTCTCTCTCTTTTATAGAATTATATATTCTTAGAAAGCAATTTATAAAAACTGTTATTCAATTTTGAAGTTAATAATAACAGTGATTAACTTTGATTATAGCTTCCGTCGACGTCTGTCGATCGCGCGAATCAAAGCGCGCAAAAGTAATGAGGAGCTCGGCGGAGAAGTTCGCCACAATCTTCAAACGTCTTCGTCGTCAATCAGGAAACGAGCGCCGGACGATTTCTCCGATTCGGGAAAGTCCCGGCAAGTTCCGCAGACTCGTTACACGAACGCGAGAGGACGAACGTCGGCGGCGAGTGTTTGTCTTTCGCGAGCGCGGAGAGAAAGTCCCGGGTAAATTCGCCCCCTTTCGCCCGCAGGCGGGTCGGTGCTCCCGCCGCGGTTAAGAAGGATCGATTCGTCTAAGGGCAACAGCTATCCGTTAACGGGACGGAATAGCCTCCGGGGAGAGATCCTGAACCATGCGCAGCACACACAGCGCGGCGGCCCGTCGACCTCCTCGAGACGCGGTGTGGTGCGGTATCTCGCCGCATCTCCAGGCCCTAAATTAATGTCTGTCCCTCGCAATAACTTATCCGCCGATCCGGTATATTATGGTACACGATTACCGTTCGCTGACGAATGGCTGTCCATTTTCTGGAGAAGATCCTTCACCATATCTTCACGCGTGCTTGTTCCCTATCTGTTTAGACTGCCTATTAGAGAGGAATTAACGTTTCAAAATATTATAAATGACCCTTCTTCGCCCCTCCCATGAGTTATATGAATAATGATACAATGTTTTTTTTTATTAATAAATATATAAAATTGTTTAAATGTGCATCTTATTATTATTATTTTTTTAATTTTATGTGATTTGCGAAGAAATGCAACGTTGACGATGATAAAAGGTCACACAACGCGGCATTAAATTACACGCGTTTTTTAATTCTAATCTACAGAACGCAAAGAAAATATTTCAATTAACTCGCCAAGCGCAAATACGACGTTAATGTTCGCTGTCGGTGTGTTTCATACGATCCCTTGCTTTGTTGTTTTTGGCTCTATGAAACAGAATAGCGCTGGCTTTAGCGACGCTCGTTAAAACGCGTCAGCTCGCGCACGTCTCACGTCAACGATTCGTGTATACGACGCTGTTAGTCATCGCACTGTTCATGGAAGACGATATTTTCGCCCTCTCGCATTCTCGTCTTTTTCTGCAACGTCGGGCGGTGGCTCAACCGGGACAGGTATTGTCTTGATGCGATTCCGTCGCGGAAACCACGTCGCATCGAAACTTTATCGTATCGCTGAGGCATATTGTTGTCGTTTTGGCGAGATGCCACAACAGACGATAATGCGCGAAACGTAAAAGCAACATCGAACGTAAAAGCGAGGCTCGCCTACTCTCTTTGTTAGTGTGTCTATCGACAAATATATTTACCACAGCTGTCTCCCAAAAGTCGGTGTAAAATTTGCAATTTGAGGATTAGCCTTCGTGAAAAAATTCTCGCAAAAAATCTAGAAGGATATCGAGAGAAAAGAGAATAGTATAGCTTGCGAAATATACGATAGATTCGCGGCATTACTTTTGCATGAAATGAAACCGTCTCTTGAAATTCTTCGCCTCGTGCGAATTATCAGACCGCGTTGGGAAACGTCGTTTATCAAAGGCTAGAAATATAAAAAGCCCTCTCCACTTACAAAGCTCGGCGCGACGATTTGACGCACGATGTGTCCGGAAACAAAGAGAACCCTTTCATTGCATTGTCGACCAATCCAACATGAGTATTAAATAATTCCAACAGTCGCCATAAAACGAGACTAACGGCCGTGTCGATATGCACCGTTGTTGTCTTTACGCGGCCGGTGCTTTTCATCAGCTGTGCGTTAACGCGACGACGTATTTCTCCACGCCGGTGGTGATTTAGAATTATTGCGATAGGTTCTGAGAGACGCGTGTCCGCGTAACTGCGTCTGCATTACTTGGCCATCTGCTCGCGAATGGGTTTTTTTATTCGTCAAAATGCGCATAATTAACGGTGCATTGATAATAATGGATTTTATAATGATATCTATTCGCGAATTTTCAAACAAATCAAGTATCCCTTCTGCCGTTACTCAATTCCGCATAACTGAATTATCCACTGTTCGTAAGATAAAAGAAAATAAATATCGTGGACTAATGAAACATAGAAGAGATGGAACAGTCCCAAAAGGAAATAATATCCTTTTTATCATTCCAAGAAAAGCAGAATGCTTTTAGTACTACAAATTTCTACTTACAAATTTCCTACAAGAAGAAATGATTTCTTAGTTCATGATTAATTTTGATCTCATGTTTTGCAATATTAATCGATATCCTAAAAAAAATAAGAACAACGCGCACGTATACAACGAACAACGAATAGTTTTCGCTTGATAATAGCAACAATCGCGCTTTTGAAAAAGAAATTGTTATAAAAAATCGAGGTAAAAGTTCTCGAAATAAAATCTGAAATAGGAAACATGAGATATATGATTATAATTTTCTATGCCTCTGCAGAATAGCAACCATCATTTATTGAATCAAATTAATAATTAACTTATTAAGCGTTACTCGAGAAGCGACAAAATATCATAATATATTGTTTCTCTTTTCCTATCGATAATTAATTAATCTTCGTGATTCATCAGCCTCATTCTTAATCTTTATTTTTTTACATATCACAAAAACAACGACATAACAAGACGGTGTTTATTAATTATTACTTCTCACCTGTTTTCATCTTCCATAAAACGGGTTAACCACTTAACCGCGTGTGTGCAATATCGTATGCGCGCGCGGGCGCGCGTTATCCAGGTCTCGCTTTAACGACAACAATTTACGCCAGTTAGAGCGGGTCACCTGCGCACCTATAAGCGAGAAACTTGCCGAGCTCCTGGAGCATCCAGGACGCATCTACCATCCTCTGCACGCCGACCTGTATTATAGATGTACACGAGTCCGGTCCGAACGGTCCGCCGCACCCGCAATTTATCTAGTGGAGGAGGGAGGCGCATGCATAATGCAACACGAGCACGGATGAGAAGGGGGAACTGGAGGGGAGGAGAGCTGACCTCGGCGGGTAAGGGAGAAGTATAGGCGATAGGGTATGACCGGGAGTATGGGCACGCGATAGTAATGGCCAAGTTACGCCATTGTGCGAAGTTTCGCTGCACCGGGGTCCAGCGGAGGATAGTGGACGAGGTTTTCGAACGAGGGGGAGAAAGAGAAAGAGAGAGAGGGAGAGAGAAAGGTCTCCGGTGAAAAAGGGGGTCAGAAAAGCGAGCGAGCAAGCCATCCAGCCAGGACCAGACGCGAGAGGAAAAGGCGGGAGGGAGGGGGCGGAAGAAGGAGATGGCCCCGGTGGCGGCTGAAGCAGGAGGGACAGTGTGCTACGCGACCGGAAGCGGAAGCTCGTGCAGGCGCCGGAAGTGACCTCGTAATTCTCTCCCTTGCAATTCCCTCCTTCCCTTTCGTTGCTGTTCCTCCGCGTTGCCGCGACCCATCTCGCCACCAACCACCTTCCCACCCCCTTCGTCCGTCCAGCCATCAACCCTGAATTATAGGCCGTCCTCTTTTCCCCCCTCCTTCCCTAAACCCTTTTGTCTACGCTTTTCCTGTCGAGGATTCGAGGCATCCCCCCCGTTATCTCTTCTACGGCGTTTCCGATTTTTGAACGCTTTTATTTCATTTACGATTTTCTCTCTACTCTACGTCACTTCCTATGTTGAGTACATATGATTAGTCTAATAACTGCTCGGGCATACATTGTTGTTTCTCCGTAATCATTATACAATATTCATACAACAAATTTCAAACAAATGTCGTCGAAACCACGAGACACAAGAAACAGCATTAAATTATCGTGAAAAAAAGGGAAAATAAGAGAGGAAAAAGAAACTTTCTTAAGATAGAAATGGACGACGCGATCGTTCATCGCGCATTCTTTCAGTATCGTTACGTCGTCCTGAATTCCGCGCTTTCAGGTAAACAAATTTCGTATCTTCGTATTCGAGAAACAAATGAGAGAAAGAGAGAGAGAGAGAGAGAGAAAGAGAGAGCACGGTTCTTTCAGAAACTGTAGAAGTTCAGCGATCTTAAATCAAATAAGAAGTCGTGCAAAGGGTCGCGCTCTCCGGTCGAACGACGAGAAATTCGCTCTTCGCGTTCGCCTTCTTTCGCAAGAGCGAGCAGCACGAGAGCATAGGGAAGGGAGACGGGACGAGAGGGTGAACGATGGAAAAAGAAACGAGAATTAATTCCCGTTAATTGCTCGGAGCTGAAGTTTGCTGAAAGCGCTTTATCGAATTGAAAGCCTTTCAGCTTCGCTCTTTCAAGAGCGCCCGTCCGTCCGTCCATCCGTCCATCGAATGAAATACCGAATAGACGTTGCCGCGAGCGACGCTCGTTCTGCTCGCGTGCGTGCGCGCTCACTCACGCTGTTCGGCGTGATGGCACGAAAGGAAGCGAACGGAAAAGCCTGACCGGGGAGCGTAAGAGCAGGACGAGCTGGAGGGATTCGAGAAGCAGAGTCGGCGATGCGGAGCTAAACGCCCCGGCAGTTCGGAGTACTCTGTTGCCTGATTGCATTTAATTACACGTGCCCGGGCCCTACCACCGTGCGATTGCTGCATCGCGCGCACTGGGCGGCAATAGACGGCGGATGCCAAGCTTCCACCGAGGTGCTCGTAACGGGTTTCAGACCCGTTAGACGGACGGCTGTAAGCTGTATGGAGTCCGTTGCGTATAGTCACGTCGAGCGAATGGGATTGCCACGGCAAGATCGAATTTTAAAGCGTAGACCGCTCGCACACCAATCGATTCTCTCTCTCTCTCTCTCTCTCTCTCCTCCGTTTAGCTTCAATTTACTCTACCAACATCTCTCCGCGACGATTAGAGATCCGCGCGAGATTACACTCGTCAAGGCGTATATTTTTTTTCTAGAATATTTCTCTTTTAACTTTTCCATCATTTTAGTCCAATTCTCCTTCTAATTGTATTTACATTATTTTACATATCCTCCGATATAAATTTCATTCGAATAGAATCTATTTTCTCAAAAACAGATAAAAATTTCATAACTCGTATGCAATAATTAACATCTTAGATATAATGTGAGATAATTTATCGTCGAGCATTGGCTGCATTACGCAACGTTAATTTTCAATATATGCTCTGCAGCGAACCATAGAGCTTGTCCTCTAATTCTCTTCGACCATCCCTCCAATTCCCAGCAGAGACACTTAGCAAGCTCTAATGTGCCATACTAACGGGAGAAAGAGGAGAATACCATATCTAACAGCAATTCGGTTAAGTATCCATCAGATAGCGATAGGCAAAGGATTAATTCTATTAACAACGAGTATTTGAAAAAGAACTTGTGTAACGAGATATCTCGCAAAGTCGGAGACGTATCGGTTTTCCATCGCAGCAAGATTCTACTCCATCCTCCCGTATTATTCTTCATCGGTAATCGTCGTTCGCAGTGACAAGAGAACGTTATATAGAATTTCTCGATCTACCCGTTTCCTCGAGCCACTTAATTAGAACAGCACTGCAAGTGCCGTATCTCGTATGTTGGATCCACTTGTGAGCACCAGAGGAGCAGTTCAGCAGTTATCTCGCAACGATGGCCGATACATAATCGCAGAATGGTACCGGAGTGCACGGACGTCGGTATAGTTTGTATCCTTATCGCGCCTAAGAAACTCTATATCCTGGCGAGTATTCGACCGTATTCGATTGTATCTACTACGGGGAGGCCGATAATTCATTCTCGCGCGTAATTGCACGGAGAAATGAAGATTAAAAAGTTAGTTGACTTAATCAGGTGGGAAACAAAGTCTCGTAGGAGCGCCCGCCGTGACGAGCACGGAAGATGGTGAGATCGACCCCGAAGAAAGACGGTCAATTTAAAAGTCTTAACGTCGAAGTGCAAAAGCTAATTTTGATTAGATATTAAAGATGATACAAATTTGACAGATTTAATCAATTTTCCTTATAAAACTTCGTTAAAATCGTTAAATGACCGGACGACTTAAAGTCTAAAAAAAATTATATATTCATTCTTCCATATTTTTTCTATCTCGGTACACCCGTGTATAAATGTGAACACGCTTTATCGTATTAGAAGCATGTTCCATCTCGCGCAAATAGCATCACCGCTGCAGGATTCGATTTCGGAGAAGTTATGCGAACCGGCGGTATATATACGCCGCAATCTATCCTCTCCGTGTATCCTCTCGAGGATGTATACGCTTCGAAGAACCGCCGGATTAGTGCGAGCTTGTGGATCTCTAGTTGCACAAAGAGAATGCGAGCGGCCTCGAAATTCGCTGTGCTCCGCCTGTATTCGCCGTGTAATCGTATTAATGTTTAATTCGTTGCCGCCTTAGCTAATTCGTTCTCTCTAATAAATAATTCTCGCCCCTTTCTTTCTTTTCGCAAATATATTATTTATTAGTATGCAGTTTAACTCAAGCAAAGTTTACGTAATACGAATTACGTGGATAAAGCACGAACTGTTTGTTAATTTATTTCCTTTTTCATTTTTACGGAAAAAATTTACTTTTGTAAATGAAAAATATATGAAAAGAGCACCAATAAATCTCTTTCTTTCTATATATAAATATGTACTATTAATAACATTAATGCAATCTAAAATTAATATCGTTGAGAGTAAAGCGTGCCAAAGCCGTGTTCTTATTTTAATAATCTTTACATCCATCTATTATTAATTGCTAATAAACAACAAACGATCTTTGTTCAATTTTACCAGACTGTGCCGACCATAATCGCAGTTTCGACCGAGAGCAGCCACGTTATGAGCGCAGCTGTTTCGCATAAGTCTTTCATGAAGAATAATACCTTTACTTGCATAAGCCTCGCACTCCTTGTCGCCCTTCCACCTCCCATCCCGCCACGAGATGCGTAAGGTACATGAATAGTTTTAGGCGCATATAACAATGAGTGCACCATCTACGACCGCGCGAGCGTTTTACACAACTGTTTGGTCCAATTGTTTTTTTCGTCCCTTTCATGCTTATTGTCAACGAAAGATGCCTTAGCTATTCCGTAGTTATTTTTCCGTAAAACGCAACACACCATACGCGACTATTTTCAGACACAACGTATCTTTTGTTGCGATAGAACAATTTTCAACATACAATTGCAAAGTATAATATTTTTATCTTTAATATACAATCACTGTCTGGATATTACCGTTTAATAAATTCCCGCAAAATATTTGATTTGATAGAAGAGAAAGATTGACACAAAATGTAAATATTTTAGATAATATTATAATGCATATATATGTGTGCTTATATTAATGTGTTTATATAATAATTAGTATATGTTGCTGCAATTATAGTCATAATATATACATATATACTAAAATTATATCGTGATTATGCGAGTCGAAACTACGTCAAAGGTGGCAAGTTAATTTTACAAATAGTCCCCGAAGATACCCGGATCCATGAAATTAATTGGAAAAATCCTCGCACGTCGTTCAACCTGCGGTTTGCCTTCCCGAGGGAGTAGGTAAAGGATGAGTAGGACGGACAGTACGTGGCAAACAGACGGAAGAATTCTTCTCGATCATTCGTTCCCGATTTCTCTCCCCTCTTTTTTCTCTTTCTCTCTTCCGTCGAGCCGATCGTCCCGAGAGAAACGGAAATCCTTAATTGAAAGCGTCCTCGAGCGAGAGCAACTTTTATAATTCCCCAGTCGATGATTAAAATTAAAAGTCCGGCCGTGTCAGAAGCAGAAAATCGTTGTGCCGGAAGAAGCGAAACGAAGGAAAAACCCGGAAAGCTTCGCGAAAAGAGAGACGCAGGTGGGAAAGAAAACGTTCTTTTTTTTTTTTGCGCGAGCTCTTTCACGGAGGAGTTCCGAGTTAACGAGCGAATCGATGAAGACAATCGAAACCGGTCTGAGTAATCTCGCGACTATCGGAAATATATGCGGAATATGTAACGACAGTGAGATATACGCGGAATATATAATGACAGGGGGATTCTGATGATACTGCGCCTGACAATTATACCAGTCTCCATCCAGGGATTTCAAGTTAATCGAAGCAATAAGAAGGAGGACATAAAAATCAGGGGACTGCCGAAGCCAATGGAAAATCGAAGAGAATGCGCCATCGTTTTATAAAAGATCGAGAGATATGGTGGAAGAGAACGTTTTTCCATTTAATGGAGCAGCATCCTTCCATAACTTCTGCGTTCCGGAAAAATCCGTCGGAAAACCTTTTAAAGAAATTCACCGAATTTGTCGAAATGTTTCTGCCATCGCCATACTTCGAAAATATATAGGATCCAACCAAACAAAAATTCGCTTAAAAATATTGCATCGCGATTTAAGAATAATATTGGCAACTGCTAAAATAAAAAAAGACGAAAATATAAAAATGAGAGCGGCAAAGACTTGCCATGTTTGAAAACGTGCCAAAGTAAAACAATCCCCTCGTATCGCAAAGTGCCAAAAATTCGCCATGTTATCGTGCGAATCCGTTCCGCGTTGTCTCAAAATCAAAAGTCAAAAAATGATGACATACATTGTTTCAACAATGAAAAATATCGGTATTTCTACCAAGAGTTTTTAAATTCAATAAGACATTAGAAAAACGGTTGATATTGAAAATATTCTATGTCATAACTTTTCTAAACAAAAATCATGTCCAAATTCATGAACAAAATTACGCGGTTAAATATCTGAGAAATATTTTATATAAAATAGAGAGAGAGAGAGAGAGGGGGGGGGGGATATGCACAACAATTGAAGCACCCCACGCGATGCAATAGATGTGCGAGAGACCGAAGACATCCATCTCTCTTGACAATCTCTTTTTGCATCTCTCTTCCCTCCACATCGCGTCCCGTGTCTCGACTATTCTCCTCCCTCCTGATTCGGTCGCGTTTTGCAATTTATCATCGGTCGATTAATTTATGCCGAGATTCCATCTCCACCCCACCCATTCGTCTCTCGTTTCGACGACAGTGCTTTCCGTTCCCCATCTCCCTCCCGGCTGGATACTTAGTCAGACGCACAGTCTGATGCGCCATTATGGGCTAAAAGCGAGGACATGATTGCGCGAGAATGTCTGGTATTTTACAAAATAGGATATCCCAGCTGGAAGACATCCTGAGAGAGAGAGAGAGAGAGAAAGAAAGAACGGCCCAAACTTTTGTTCCAGAGCTAAATCGACGGTCGCTCCCGATTGATCCAATCGTCGCGTTTCGGAACTTTACGAAAAAAAAATAATTTATTGAGAATATCATGCTTATACACACACACGACGACACGTAACATCGGCGATGCCGGTCGCGCTTCTGTAAGCGTAATTCGCATAAACGTTTACCAGCAGCGCGACGAGGTTCGGAAATATTCATTCGTTCAAACATGAAAACTATTCGTCGAATATAGAATACAGAGTACGCGGATTCGCGCGTAGAAAAAACGAAACGCAAAAAATAACAACATATTAAAAGCTCCGAGCGAGTGCATCGCGCGAAATATTTTTGCCATGTAATCGAATCGTGCACGTCGCGCCTGCAATAAAACTCAGCCCGGGCGACGTACACAATCGCTCGTTTCGAATCCTCGAAACCGTTTAAATCGCGTTATTCGTTTGATGATATACGCGCGCGCGCGTTCCGAAATTCAAAGTTTGAAAGACGAATCGATACATGGAGAGCCTGGTGCGTTGCCGTGGCGAAGAGCAGCACTTCAATGCGAATCCAATGGGACCACCGACGTATGCTCGTCCCGTCCGTTGATTCCACACCGTTCGCTCTATCTCGCTCATCCCGGATTTCTTTTCTCGTCCTCCGCTTTCCATCCCCGTTCCTTCCTTTATGCTACTTGACAACCGCGTGCACGCTCGATATAACATAGAAAACTGCCTCTCTACTCTCAATAACGTCCAATTAACGTAATTTCGTACAACATAAGCGTATCCATCTATCAGCCCCGACGAAACGAGCACTCGTTTCTTCACTTTATCAATATTTCGCGAATTCGAACTTTTCCAATGTGATACACTGAATAAAATCAGAATTGAAGACTCCTTAAGATTATAATTGATTAATTCTAAAAAGAAAGCGAGGAAATATGAAATATTCAATATTGAAATATTACATTCAGTAATAAACAAAGATAATTTAAAATTACAATTTTGTTAAGACATATGTATATATATGTGTATATATATAATATATATGTGTATGTATAAAGACAATTTCAAATAAAGATAACAAATTTCATTGTCATCTCTCTCTCTCTCTCTCTCTTTCTCTCTCTCTCTCTCTTTCTCATTGAAAAGTTTAGTTAATAAAAATTTTTTTATTTACAAAGAAAAATACAAAAATAAAATTTTTATTTTCTACGAATTTCAATATTTATAATTATGAGGAGAATATATAGAAAAATAGAAAGCTGTATGCAACACATTAACACGAAAAATATTTGAAAGTTAATCCGAATTCAAAAATTCAGTATGCTAGAAGCGATAAAACGAGGAACTGTACTCGTTGAGACGAGTCAATCTTGTTGTAAGACAATACGCCAACTTTGCGAGGGCAATTAGCAAGTGGTCGTCTTCGTCATCAGTCTCGTTATCATCGTACGACTTCGTGTACGCTTTAAAAGTTAAAAGCACCGCGAAATATTGCAATTCGAAAGAAAGCAAAAGCAAAAAGAGAAATCAAGAAAAGCATGAAAAAAGAAATATCCGGAAATAAATAGGGAGAAGAGACAGAAAAAAAAAATAGAGAAGAAGACAGAGAGAAATGAAAGCTGCTCGACGTTGTTTAATTAAGCGTGTTAATTCATTTTCCTCCTTTCGGATCTTATTCGCGTACCGTTACGTCAAGGTACCGCCAAGGGCAAGGTTGAACGTATAAAGACACGCACGAGAGAGAGACACGTGGCTACGCCCGCGACTACGTGTATCGCATGCGTAAGATGTAAATGTGCGTGTGTGTATAGAGAGAGAGAGAGAGAGAGAGAGAGAGAGAGAACACACAGTTTTCCCGCGTTCTCTCACTCGCGCGCGCGACGCAATTAACGTCTCGGGGTTAATTAATAGGCACGCCACGGAGAACGGAGCCCTAGCGTAGCCAAAGGCGCTGCAGCACAGACATTAGGCAAACGAACGTAAACCTTGCCCCTCTGGTACACGTGGCTTGATACGTACGTGCGGGTGGAAAAGGGGGAGGAAAAGTGGCAAGGCGAAAGATGGACCACTATTGTTGCGAGTAAGGCAGCGAAAGAGCTACTCCGTAATTACCTCAATGTCGCTCTCTGTGCACGGAGAAGGACCGAAGTAGACTAGCATAGACTTAAATGCGAAATTGGCGCCGTTAATTCCGCCGTATGACGAGTACAATCCCTCTGCCTCGTTAATGTAAAACTAATTAGACGACGAGGCCGTATTTTGCTCTGCCTCTCCGCCTCCCCCCTCTCCCCACCACCCTTCCTCTTTCCGGCGCGATCGAGGAAGCAGACACCAACGACAACGGTGACGACGTTGACGTTCACGGAGGATGTCACGCCGGATAAGATGAGGACAATGTGTATTTAAGCGATGCCGCGTTCTCGACTCTCTTACGCTCGATGACGTTACGAGATTAATTCGAGTATACCAAGCCGCGTGATAAGTGTTACATCGACAAATATTAACGTGTTGATGAATAACTTTACTCGATTCAAATAAAGCAATTCGCGATACGTTTAACAATATAAATCTTGACATTAGTGATTGCATGTGCTTTAATTATCGTTCCTTGATTTAGTATACAATTGGGGCGAAAAAATCATACGACATGTGTATTTTAATAAAAAAAGAATCAAAATACAGTTTTGAAATTGAGTTTCAATTATAGATAATTTTATTGCTATATGCATGCCACTGTGCATATTCCACAAAACAGCAATGATAAGGATAAAACATTGCGAAAAATTTTAAGCGTACGTTCTAGACGATATATTTAAAATATTATTTATGTGAGATCTGTAAAACAGATCATGAAATATATACCGCAGTCACGCAAGCATCGTAATTGTACATGCAAAATTCACTTTAATTACAATGCGCGACGCGTATAGTACCATTGTCGCGTTAGCGCAAATCTAATTAAATGACGGGAACGTATACGCCTTTATGTCTATTATGCAAACAAAGGCGTGAATAGATATTATTTCAGACAATATTGCATTTCGTTGCAAAACAAGGAAATAATTAAAAAAATACAGAATAATCAAACGTTCTGTCATTGATAAACAATAACAATGTCTAAATCTCAAAACTTAAATGTAATAATATTAATTCGCTTCTTGTTGTCTTAAATCAATGAGGAAGTTATAAATCACATGTCTTTACAAAATATATTATTAGTGCGTAACTTGTCTAATCAATAATATATTAATAAATATATATGATAAAGAATTAATATCTTTACATTTATGTATATATCCTCGAAATACATCGCTTTTATGATATTTACAACCGCAAAATTAGATGCAAAATTAGTTATATGCTCCACTCGTTATATGCTCCACTAAGAGGAGTATAAATTCATATCCTCGTTAGCGTGAAACTGATTAAATAGTCAAGATATATTAGACACAAAACTTCTGCTGATTGTGAGATGAAAGAGAGAGAGAGAGAAAGGTATCTTTACCGTCTCATTCTGATTGAAAAGCACCGTGTTTCTCTCAAAGCTCAGCATGGTAAACAGACGCAGATGCACGTAGAGATAACGTTAATTAGTCGCCGCATCTCACAGCTTTGAAAGAACTCCCTGACCGCGCGCGATCCTGCTCTTCCTCTCTTTCACGTTTCAAATAAATTATGGCTACATTTTACAAATGTTACCATAAAATATGCAATTATTATAACGTATAATTTCTAGATTGACAATAACGTGCATTCGCGGTGTCAATCTCGCGATCTCTTACGAACGATATTTTTCTCCGCTGTACTCGCGAAGCCAAGTCGCCGATTTGAAAAATCGCGTAATTGGCGTCAGAAAGGCCCGATAACGGAGGCTTGGAGTTGCGCCAGGAGATAAGGGGCCGCCGGGGAATACTGGTTAAAAGAGAAAGAGAAAGATCGTTGGGAGAAAAGGGCGAGAGCCAGGGTCGTTTCGACGCGGAGGGTGCGATAGGGTGATCCCGGCACCGGGATCGTTACTCCCGATTCTCGCGAGCAACCTCGAGCACAGCTGCACCTGCGATAAAAAGCGCTCCTTCTGACAGCGGTTAAATCGTTATTGTCGCGGCGACACTCCGCGACGCTATTTATATAAGAAGGGCGCTTTCACCCTCGCCTCCCCGAGGGTGGCGGTGCTTTCAAAGCGAACTGAAAGACTGCACGTATAGAGGGGCAAAGCACAAAAGGGGAGAAGCCCGATAACGGGCAGAAAATATAAATCTGTACGCGTCGGAATGGCGGCACGAAAATTCGATGAGAGTGGCCAACGCATGCTGTGGACGAATAAAGGGGACGAGAAAGGGGGTGGTTGAATGTGTCGTGTAAGCTCGGGACGCCATGGTCTAAACGATTTTTCAAAAAAAGACCATGTACCTATATGTATATAGAGAGTAAGACCCAGAAGAAGCTAAAAAATATAGAATTTAGAAACGCTTATTTGTAGCGCAACTTTGACTTTTTACGGATGCCTCTCGCGTTCCTATCAGATCGATCAAATCGATTATCTTTTTTGCTAAACACATTTCTCATGTTTAGTTATCTCGCGAGATTTTTGTCGCAGTCTATTAATTTATATAGATTGGTAAACATTCTTCTCTTTCTCTCTTTTTCTCTCTCTTTTCTGTCGATACTTTAAAAGTATAAAAAAACAATTTATGTGAAATAAAGGCATATATAAACTATTAATGAATTCTGCGTGTATCTGAACTTTCTTCAGATAATCAAACAACTCGCAAATAATCTATAGAACAATTTTCAACAAATCAATCGCGACGAATTACAACATTTTTAATAATGTTCTTTAAAAAACAAAAATTTCAAGCGGTTCGCAATTAAATTACGGCTGTTCTAACATAAGTTTATAGTTGCGGACAATCGTTATGTAAACGTCTCCGACGCAGTTATAGATTTCCAATTTTACAGCGGATAATGACAAGATGCTACAACGATCTTTGTTCATTAACTTCGGCCGCAGTATCTCTTTAACGGGCTTTTCTCGACAAACGCTAGCCCGCTAGCAACCCCTTTTTCCATTTCTCCTCCATCCTCTGTTCTCCACCTCTCTGAACCCTCTGAAACAACAGGAGCAAAACCACTCCTCCGATTACCGCCCTTCCCAAGCTCTTCCTCCCCTTACTCCTCCGTACAGCTGACGTTTATGTTTTACTTCGTGCCACTGCAAATGCACCAAGATAAACTGCGAACTTTGAAATTCGGTGCAACCGTACCGGGCTCTTTATATTTTAACCCTTCGCTTTTTTCCGCGTATACACGTGCGGACGCGTGTATTTACGCGTGTGCACCTAACGCACACCTAACGAGGAATAACAAAAGAACAACCGCGAGTGAATATCACAAAATCAAAAGCATTCAAAACAGTCATAATTGCCAAATAATCTACGCATGCTATGTTCTCTATATGATCTCAATTAAACTCGTGAACGATGTAAAATTATGTTATAATTTGCAAGTACTATTACATTATATATTGTAATTTTATCCACACACATACATACACGATGTCCCAGTTTCGTATGTTCATTCGAATAATATTTCTACATTACATTAGAAATTCAAATCTCATCATAGTTAATATAATCATATATATTTGCGTACTTTGCATATAATATAAAATATTTTAAAAAAATTTTCAACCACGCGTTATTCTATCAACCGTAATAACTCATCGTGATTCTTGCAGAAAATAAATACAGGGATTGCATCATTTTTCTTCTTAGATGGTCTACCGTGGTAATTTTTTAGCGGATGCTGGAAACAACGCGGGGCTTAAACGCGAATTTACGGCCTATTCCGTTCCACGTGGAATTTAGATCGCGGAGCGTATTATCTGCTTCATAAAAATCTGCTTCCACTCGTGCTGGCGCGAAGGGTAATCTAAATTCATTCGCTCGGACTATGAGATAACGTTTGCCGCCGTATGCCTGTTGCAGTGTAAGATTAATTCGCGTTTATAAAAAGATTCTCCATTCCCTAGAGGCGATATTTCGCAGTATGCAATGATCTAGGTATTAAATCAAAAATGAATATTATATATTTTACTAAATTTTAAATTTAGCTCTTATTTTGTTATGACACAAAAAAATACAAACAAATCTTGATCAATTTTCTCTGTGAAATATTTCTTCTTTATATTAATCAATATCTTATCTTGTATAGGAAATCAATTATATATTGCAATAATTTTTTATTTGAGACACAGTTTTTCTATCACAGAGCGTTAAACTATAAGAATAGAAATATGTTTTAATAACCGATACATTCTTACAAAACTCTCCCTTAAAAGCAGGAGAGGAAAGTACATCTTGCGCGCGTTTCGTCTTTCTCATTATCTCATCTCAAAGGTCTCGTTGTCGTTTTTTTTCTGCCGCTTGTTCGGCCCGGAGTCGTTCCTGGCTGTGAGCCGGAAATACGTCTGCGGCCATGCTGCCCTCGAAAGTTTTTATCGCTTGGCTTAAGTGCGGGTTTACAACTTCTTCTTTCTCCTCATCTCGTCTCTCTTTCGCGTTACGGCTTATACCGATTCGTACGCCGCGTGCTCGCAGCACGAAATCGTAAAGTCGCGAATCAGATCCCCGAGGTCTTACTTAGACGGGAGATAGAGGCAAAGGTCATTCCGAAGGAGCAATCGAAGATCTTGTGTAAAGATACAAAAGCGGTTGCTTCGTTGCTGGCGAATTTTACAACGCTTGCTCGGTAGCTTATTAACTTAGAAAGTTGAATTTTCTAACAGGAATCAGAATGATAAAGTTCAGTCTCAGAAAATCCCAGGTACATGCAATTATTAAATAAAACATGTCAAGATAGAAAGATTAAAATATTTCCTATCATAATCACATATTAAATGAGATTCTACAAGATTAAATTCCTATAACGAGAGAATTTTATGTCAGTAAGATATAGATTAAATGAAATTTTATGTGAAAATATAATATATAGCAAATAAAAATGCTCTAAAATAGATACAAATTCCGGAAATTCCTCAATGAATAATGGTACTTTTTATTAAAACGCCCATTAACGATTGTTTTAATAGATTTAGGGGATTTTATTATGCGACGTGTCGCTCGCTTCTTTTTTTCTTTGATAGAAGCACGAGGAGGATGCAACAAGCGGCGCCTCGCCGCCGTTCGAGAGGCTTTTACGCGTCCTTTGTGTCGCTGAATGGCATGTCGTTCTGCATTTTTAGTTGATTCCCTCTAACGAAGGGTCGATAAAAGGATGTTTATGGCTAGCTCCAGATCAAAGGTAAGTGCGCTTATACGTTGATTAACAAAAAGCCAAGAGAAGAGAGAGAGAGAGAGAGAGAGAGAGGGGCGGCTCTTGTCCGCAAAAGACCATCCTCCCGCCCTCTTTCGACACACGACACCGACGATGACGACATTATAAACGTTATGAATATAATTTGTGTGTATATAGCATACGGGCATACGTATGTACGTGTCCGTAATATACCACTTTCCTCCCTTCCCCATATATAACATCCTCGGTCTTTAGAGAAGCTGAAGTTAGATACTCGCGCCCCAGCTTCGCCGCTCCGGCTTTAATGTTCGCCGCCTGATTATAATCTCGTCAACAGGTTACGTCATTAGGAGCAGACTGTGCGGTAATGCGTTCATTGTCTTTATCCTCTCCACTCATTTGTTCATCGCGTTACCGTTCACGTCTTAAAACGTTACGTACTTTTGTCATCGGATTTTTATATATCTACGCTGCACAAATTTATGTGTTTCATATGATTGTTTTAATATGGGTGATCTATTTTCTAACTATATTCTAATGGAATAATACAACGATACGAATGTGTATCGAGTAAGATATTATCATCAATTTTCTCGATTTGATTACGTAATCTATTTGAACGACTATCTTCCTCCCGCAAACTCTTCAGTCATGATAGCCGAGGTCAAAGGACGGGGAGAACTTTACTAAATGAGAAAATATATGAGGGCAAAAAGGAAGCGTGAAGATAAAGGATGTAAAAGAAGCGCTCATTTCGGTTAATATCAGCGCTTCCTAACTGTCCCAAGGCGAAGCCCTAAGATTAAGTAATTTTTCTACACTTTGATAATTAGTATTACATTTTATGAACAAGAACTCTTTTTAAATAAAGATCTTTAATAATAAACAGTAAATAGATAATAAATATAGACAATAAATGTTGTTTAATATAAAAGGATGTTTATGGCTAGCTCCAGATCAAAGGTAAGTGCGCTTATACGTTGATTAACAAAAAGCCAAGAGAAGAGAGAGAGAGAGAGAGAGAGGGTCGGCTCTTGTCCGCAAAAGACCATCCTCCCGCCCTCTTTCGACACACGACACCGACGATGACGACATTATAAACGTTATGAATATAATTTGTGTGTATATAGCATACGGGCATACGTATGTACGTGTCCGTAATATACCACTTTCCTCCCTTCCCCATATATAACATCCTCGGTCTTTAGAGAAGCTGAAGTTAGATACTCGCGCCCCAGCTTCGCCGCTCCGGCTTTAATGTTCGCCGCCTGATTATAATCTCGTCAACAGGTTACGTCATTAGGAGCAGACTGTGCGGTAATGCGTTCATTGTCTTTATCCTCTCCACTCATTTGTTCATCGCGTTACCGTTCACGTCTTAAAACGTTACGTACTTTTGTCATCGGATTTTTATATATCTACGCTGCACAAATTTATGTGTTTCATATGATTGTTTTAATATGGGTGATCTATTTTCTAACTATATTCTAATGGAATAATACAACGATACGAATGTGTATCGAGTAAGATATTATCATCAATTTTCTCGATTTGATTACGTAATCTATTTGAACGACTATCTTCCTCCCGCAAACTCTTCAGTCATGATAGCCGAGGTCAAAGGACGGGGAGAACTTTACTAAATGAGAAAATATATGAGGGCAAAAAGGAAGCGTGAAGATAAAGGATGTAAAAGAAGCGCTCATTTCGGTTAATATCAGCGCTTCCTAACTGTCCCAAGGCGAAGCCCTAAGATTAAGTAATTTTTCTACACTTTGATAATTAGTATTACATTTTATGAACAAGAACTCTTTTTAAATAAAGATCTTTAATAATAAACAGTAAATAGATAATAAATATAGACAATAAATGTTGTTTAATATTTCATGTCTCATACAATAATTTTCAGAATTAAATGAATAATATATAACTTTGTGAAAATATTTCTATTAAAATATCATATTTTTAATAATATTGTATTATAATCTCTGTAATGCCAAACTTTACGAAAATTATATAATTCTGTATAAATATTATTGTCTGTCTTTCGTGCATGAGCACATTGATAAAAAGAGATACTCGGTAAATTAGTATGTATTTTTTAATCAGTAAAATGCTTTAAATATATATGCATGACGTGACTTGAACAAAAGCGTAGAGAGTGAGTCGCAGCGATAAAGTCTGAAAATAGTTTCACGATCCTCACTTTTGACGTGTTAACGCATTTCGACGCGTTGTATTTTCGCTGTGGAATTTGCCTCGCGCAAGTTTTTACTGCGTCCCGAGTGACATTTTCCTGCGCCTCGCGTCGTGTTCGTGTGCACCGGCGGGCGTTGGTAATTTCGATAAAAGGAGAGTGAAAAAATATTGCATTAACAGCTAACCGCGACGCAGCCGTGCGACGAAATAAGAGGGACGCGCGCGCGTATGTGTTTAGAAAATGTTGCATGGATCTCTATTTATCTGCGAGTACCGTGCGCGTGTTTATTTTACATTATATTAAAAGGATTGCAGACGCTCGTGTCATATCTCGTTAAACGCGCCGATGCCACGGCACTCGAATTTGTAAACTTTTACCGTCGAAACAAATTGCATTTCATAAACCATAAACGTCCGTCGCAGGTACGCGCGTAAAATTTATGCGTACAACGTAATATTCGTTACCAGTTATTATATCCGTTCGAAAATGATGCTTAAATGGCACGTCGCCTCAATTATTCCCCCGCTACAAAAACCACCGATATCTATTACGACGTATAAAAACACGAAGCGTCCGTATCAGAAGCGCGCCGTAACGGATTGCTCTCCGCTAAGTTATTATTGCGGCCGCGGAGTCTCGAAAGTTACTTCGAGGGGAAACTTGGAGTGAATTTAAAAGCGGCTCACGTGGAAAGCATCGAGGACGGGAAAATGTATCGAGGAAACGCAACGAAAGAGAATGAGAGACGCGAGACGGGATCTAAAATTACCCGCGTTACGAAGAGGTAACGATATACATTAGTCGCAGAAATGAATAGGAAATTCAAGGCTACCATGCGGATACAAAAGCCGCGAATGACGGATGAGACGCGGTGGAGGGAGGGAGGTGTTGGCGGCGCGAGAGGAAATTTAGCGACAGTTTCGGGTAATTTCTGAATAAGGATAACCCGGACACGTTCGTTCGTTGTGGTAGCCGGCGGCGGCGGGCCGACTGGGTTCGTGAGCTAAATTAAAAGCACGAATCGCTCCGAGCTAGGAGCTCTCTTCTTCCTTTGATCCGCCGGAAGGGAAGGGTGGCGGTAGCCGGGGATGTGTACGTGACGTTATTACGAAGGCTCCCTCGTTTCGCGTGGCACAAATGCGAAATCGAAGCCCGATATTTCAATGTATTCCCGGTTGAGTATCGAACTTTTTTTCGCCTCAAGAAGAATTCGCGATGAACAAATTAACGATGCGGTAGGCGCGTACTACGAAGACGCAGCGGTTGTGGGAATATTCTCGCGATTGACTAACGAATGCTCTAACTTGATATACCGAGCCCTCCGCGAACATGTAACGATGCTGCATCGACGAAATGTCAAACTACATCGCGTCGCTTCTGCAATGCTAATGCGAAATGAGCGCGGCAAGAAACATTGCATTCGCATTTCCTTCAAGTCACACGAGGCATTTTCAATTTTACATCGAGAGGAATAAAATTCATCTTGTGCGTTCAAAGGAACAAAGTCGTTTTGAATATCTTGGCGACAATGGCTTCTTTCAATTGCAATGTCATAGTAAATTATTAAAGATAAATTACAAATTAAAAGGAGCAAAATTATAAAAATAATAAAAGAATAAAAGATATAATAAAATAACTCCGTCACGCGAAGGCAAGGATATGGATTTAGAGAATAATCGAGCTCAAGGAAAAGGTTTGTCTGCCAGTGTTTCGGTCGTTTACGGAGGATTTCTTTTCGATCGGGGCTCTTCAAAATAACCGGAGCATCGATTTTCGCTCGGCGCCACGCGCTTCCGATTTCAAAGTTACCTATCACCATAGTTATTCTCGTTGTTTTCTCAGCATCTTCTCTCTCTCTACTTTACACGACACAGCTCGCCCCGCGATCGCTTTCAAAGGAAATATTACTGAACACAGTCAAACCACCGAAAGCAGAGACGATGCTATCAAACATTGATGCTTACTCCCCTTCAACAACTAGCCTTAGAAAAAGAAGGATCTTTTTTCCATAAGACTGGAAGAATGTTGAAAGCAAAACGAGACTACTTTACCTGTTTAACGATTAATGTAACGTATCATCCACAAGAAATAACGCTCGTCGTAATAATTATTATATTACGTCAAAGTATTAAAAAGAGTTTGCAATCTAAGCAAATATTTTTGTTTCTACCAACACTTGTTTTCTTTCTCTTCATACGATCCACTGTTTTCCTCGCATAACGCTTTGATGACTGGGCCTTTCGTGATGATCTCGTCGGAAAGGGTAGGAAAAACGCGACGCTCAAATATTATTAGAGGCATATCCCGTCGATCACTATAATTTGCACGCTTTATCTCTTGCACGTTTGCTCGTTTGTCAGGGATGCGGCTCACAGTATTCGCACGTGGATGACTTCACAAATAAATTGACGATCGCCCTGTCCGTCAGCTAATTACACGGGACAAGATGAAACTCACGCGGCCGGCGTTCGCGTCACTGTTCGCGGACGATTAAATTCTGTGGCGTTCGCATTCCGACGATTGCGCAAGACGAATAACGACCGAACATAGTTGACATAGGCATTAATCACGTAGGCATTAATCACCTCGAGGAGCGCAGTATGCAATTTATTTTGCGGGTTCGAAGTCTTTTAGAATATGCATCAGTCGACGAACGGCGGTTGTTGTATTCTGATTCGCGCGGTGATTTCTGATTCCGTTCTCGTTGGAATAAGAATGCCTGCTTATCTTAATATAAGCATTTGAAAAATAGAAGATTATATATTCAATACAAAATGTAAGTATCTAGCTTATTTTAAATATACGTTGCAACATTGATCTAAAATTTTGATGTTACCGTTAATAAGATTGATTACAGATTCAAATATGTATCATTTTATCATATATATATGTGCGCGTGTAATTATAAATAAATTTTGTATTAAGTAATCATCACGTGCGCGTTATTATATTGTATTTTATTTATTTTATTATGATATATATGTATATACATATAATATTAGCTATAAAAATTTTTTTTATATTATATGTATAAATCACATTAATATAATCCGTAATTATATTATGTTAGCATTTCAGAAAATGGATGATATTAAAAGTATGAATGTATTTAAAAACAGTTCAAAAAAATTATTGTATCACTAGTGGCTTCGTGCCAGACTTTTATATCCGTTTAGGATGCACCAACAACTCCCTAAAATAGCGCGAAAATCCTACCTTGAGATGTAGAACGAAGAAGATCTCTTCATTTTCCCGTGGGGCACTAATGTTTCGCGCCTTAATAATTCACTACGTCACAAACGACGACAATCACACGATCACCGTGCTACTCGCGAATGATTCTCGCTGTCGTTAATGAAAGCACTTCGCACGATCGTCATTCGATACCAAACACGAGAACGTGTAATTTCTTCCGAAGATCGTATGTCGATTTCCGTGTTTGATCTACCTCGCGATCGAAAACGAGACCTTCATTTTCGCATCGAGCTGGCGTGGAATGTCTGACGTCGGGATAACGTATAACACTGACGTATACCGATCGCAAAACCGAGAATTAAACTGAAAATTTATGCGGCCGTATTTAACTGAAAACTCTCGAGACTCTCGCGGGGTTCAGAACAAATATTCAAAAAAAATATCCAGCATGGTAGATGTATTTAAATTCACTGAGTTCCCCCACGCTGACACTAAATTTATTTATCGTCGGAAAAGTGCGAAAGCAAATGGCTCACGAAAGTAATCACCGCCGAGTGATCGCGAAATGAGAAATTTTCGTTTTGTACCTCGATCCGACGCCGTCGAAATATCCGGCTGATCGCGAAGTCTGTCGCATCTCAGGCGAATCGTTTCAGCCAGATTTAATCGACACGGCACTCGCGACGCGACAGCGATGTCCGAAGTCGCGCGAATCGACTAGAAATCGTCGCTATTTCTCGCACGAACCACCGATTATTATCCCGCATGCCAACGGCAAACGCTACCGCGCCGCTTCAAACCGGAACCCGCACTCGCACGAGGCACTTCTTTAAAGTCGAAGATCCGGTCGACTATTTAAAGTCGACTATCCGATCCGAGCGGTTCGCATGCGCTGGCCGATCATTCCGTCGAAATCTCTGGATCTCTTCGAAGAAACCGCCGACCGCATCTTATCCGGATCTTAATCACTATCGCGAACTGGCGAATTGTACGGTGCGGCACGACGGCTCTTCTGGCCGGGAAAGTGTCGGATCTTGAAGAGCCAACTCCGTGAGAAGCATCTTCCGAATCTCCTTCCGCACGATTCAATCCACTTTAGCTCGCTTCGAGACGGAAATCGAGACGATATTCAACCAATGTAGGATCTCACCGGTCGTTTATGGTGGACTTTCATCACTTTCATACTCACGTTTTAACGTCATAATCTTCAAAATAAACACCGTGCAGTAATCGCTAATAGTCGTCGCATCTCACTCGTGAACCAGGATCATCTTCGCTCGATGTTCTGTCATTGCATTAATCGCTAACGATCAAAGGATTCCGCGAATTTTTTCCCTTCTCGTTCACCTTTCATTAAATTTAAGCAAAAAGTAGATTTATGAATCAGAAAGGATAGTATCAAATAATAGTTCGGGACGAAATTTTTCCTCAGCAATTCAGCAGGTTTTCACTCAAATAAAGACCGAATTTCCTCGCCACTAAAACGAAACAGACAGCACCGAGGAACAGCCGACGACGAACGAAGCTTGCAACGACAACCTGTTAACAACGACGTGAGTAGAACGTGAAGAGCATGGACGAGGGAGGATCGTTCTCAAGAACGATATTCGCATGTTACGCTTCTCGTCACTTGAGCGATATATCGTACGAATCTCTCGCGAGAAACTGCTAACCCAAGAGCTACCTTGGGACTCGTCCCGTCGACGCGGAAACGCACGAGCACTCTCGCGAGTAGAATTTACGATGATTCAGGAGGTGTCACCAGGTGCCAGCTCGTTTCAGACCATCGTCCCGCTCGATCTCCCTTTCATTCCCGATATAACGAACCGTATCGTTGTTCTCGTGACTCGCACGGTCGACTCTTGGACGCGCAACGTAGCGGCGGTCGCGAGGTGACAACCGCTGCTGCCGCTGGTACTGCTCCTGGTTCCTGCTGTTGCTGCTGATAGTGCTGCTCGCGCGCAGCAGTGGACGAAAGGTGGCGACGGGAGGGTATGCGCGACGACGGTGGGGGCGGCGGCGTCGGCGTCGGTGGTGGTTTCACGGCGGTGGTCGGTCGGTCGGTTTGATCGGTCGGTCGGTCGGTCCATCGGCCGGTCGGTCGATGGATGCAGGTGGTGGCGGAGACGGGCAGCGACAACGACGACGACGACGACGACGACGGCGGCGGGTGGATGTGCCAGAGTGCGGGCTTACGGCGGAATGAGAGGAAAGCACGGTTTACGGGGGGCCGCGTGGCATCGCCGACTCCGCGATGAGCGAGAGAGTTGCGCGTTATCGACCCATCCGCGAGGCTATATTCCGCTGCTATTCTCCTATCCGCACGGCACACGCTCGCACTACGCGCCCACCGCGCTCCGTGCGCAACGCATAGTGCGTATGTAACCTACCTATCTACTTACCTACCTACCTAATACCGAAAATTCGCCTGCATGCCCTTCGCTCCTTCATTGTAGCGCGTCATTCGCTCTCGAGCAGGGCACAGCTAATACGAGGCATACAATTTTCCCTCGAGCCGCATCGATCAATTTTTTTCCCTTACGACACTTGCTTTCGAGACGAATAATACTCGAGAAAAAATTTTCGCGCAACGAGAACGAAAAGACGCGAAACAAAAATCCGAACTGCTTCATGTTTGAATAAAAATTGAATGGAAATTTAAGAGAGTAAGCGTATAAATATATGTATGTATCGTATATCTTTACGAAAATTGAATTATGAGTAATATTACTTTCATACTTCAGTTGTATTCTTTCAAACTGAAAAAGTTGAAAATCATGGTGATATGTAGAACGTCAGCAATAAATGCCATTTAATAACACCCAGCTAATCTTTTGCTACGATTAATTTTTGCAACTTCTCTTTAAATCCATTTACCGAACCTGAGGGTACCGCGGCTATCGAGATACACAACATCGGCTATCTCGAAACTTAATTATACCGGGGATAATCGTAAACTCTACTAAATTTTGCGGGGCCGTCGCGCATTTTCCCTGCCGCGCTCACGCAACATTTAACAGCCGCATTTAACGCTCAAACGAAATTTCCGCGTCCGTCCGACCGTGAGCGGAAGCGTTCCGGGTTTTCCGTTCCTCGATCGCGCGCAACAATGCGGCCCCGGCCGCTCGACTTGAATATCTAAATTGTATCGACTGTTTCCGGCCGAATAGCGTCGATGACTCTCCACGCGAGAACGAATAATTTCGGTGCATGCGCGGCGTACATATACAGACGGCCGGAAAAGCGGAGTGGGCGCGTTTCGCCCGGTCGGCGACAAACAACGCCGGCGTCCAAAATGAAATTTGTCGAGGTTGGATTATACCGCGGAGCGCTACCGACACAGTTTTAATTACTTTTAATTATTCCGTCGCGAGGCGTGCGCGCCGTGTATTCTTTTTTGGTCGTGCGCGCTTGATCCTCTTTCGCGGTATATTTTAGAGATCGGTTATATTCGAAATTCATATGAAAAATTTCCACTGGATTTCGATTTAAAATATTTTCAGGATGCGACAAATGTGTGCCGAAGATTATAATTGATAAATGCGTGATTGTACCGAGTAATATAATAGCAAACATATTTGGAAGATTTATTATTGAAAATCAAAACGTAATTTATTCTTAACAAAAATTTAATATTTTTTAGTCATGAACGTAAAAGAAAAGAATTTTGATAAATTAGATTTCATGTAATAATGGTAATTTTAAACGTCGGTTTCAAGGAAGCTTTATCTTAAAAGTATTTTCAGTTCACGCACATACATACATGTTTATAGATATATTAAATTTTAATCAAATTCTCATGAAACACAATTCGACTCTGTGAAATTGTTCAGAGAATTCAATGATAAAGGTAATTATAAAGGTATTTATACTATAATTCTGGGAAACCGTGCATCTTGTAACACGTAAAAGAGAATTTTCGTAATGTTATTGTATCTTTCAAATTCATTCTGACGAAAAAAACTAAATCAATTCTTTTTTTGTTTAAGGGGATAGAGGACTTCGCTTTTTGTACTTTGATGCAACAAGGTACAACTAATTATCTACAAGTCTTTGCCGCGACAAAGAACCGAGTTGATCGAATGCGAACTATGCAGAGCAGTATTCACAACGCGCATTACATTTCGCGTCGCTTTACGACTTCCAAAGCTATGGTTTTACGGCTCGATGCGGTAGCATTGTAGCGCCATTGTGCCCTGATCCTGCAACGGCCACAAAGAGATCTGCTCGCGGGTCGCCGATAATCTGGAAAGATCCGATAGAAGCGCGCAGGAAATGGTGGAAAAACTGAGAATCCAGCAAGCACTTTCCGCTCTTTCCTGATAAAGCCGAAGAAGCATATTTATCTCCGAGATAACGCGAGTCGAAAAAAAGATTCGCCATAAAAAGTTATATATTATTGTTAGGAGACGTTTGTAATATAATTCAAACTGTTAAATTGTATTAAAATTGTATTAAATTCAAATTAAAATTGTGTTAAAAACTGCGTTGTGGAAAATTAACTTTATATAGGAGCAACATAAAGCCATTCATTAATTCGTTCGCAACAGTGTTCATTTATTTAAGCAAAAATATTTCGTTAACCGATAATCTCGTTATAAAAAGTATTTTATTACAATAAAATACTGTCATAAAATATTTCCACCCCCCTTTTTTTTTTTTATTCCTATCGTAATGTCAAATTTCACGAAAATGTGCCAGGTAATGTAACAATGGTATAACTACGTGTGCGTCGTTGACAAACTGAATCGGCTTTCGCTCGATAAATCATAAGAATGTTGCCAGCAGTTATAATTTATACTCGGATTATCGCGCGCACAGTCGTACGATTACGACGAACGGAAATAACAGCGGCCGAACTAGTCCAACGGTGGTACTTTGAGGGAAGGAAGGGGGGAAAAAAAAAAGCTTCCCGAATCCGCGGGGGATTTAAAAAGGTAAAACACAGGTATACACACACGGGGGGACAGTGACGAAAGCCGAGGACGATATTGACACAAGCTTCAGTTTAATTTCTCCGCCGGTAAACATTGGATTCCCATTGCGCGCGAGCCCACCCGCGCACTACGGTCCCCCTTTAAACCCCCTTCCCTCCCCCCCCCCCCCCCGCCACTCGTCGAC
>NW_021848632.1:145213-225059 GCF_003651465.1 Formica exsecta
CCCCCCCCTCCCCCCCGCCACTCGTCGACGCTTCATCGACTCTCGACCGAATCGAAACTGTAACAAGCGACATTCGGCCCTGGCTAAAATATGCTTTTACACTTTTTCGAATTTATTCACCGGCTAAGCCCGACGTCACGATATTTCGAAACGCGCGAATAAAGCGCAGCTTCACTCCATCATGTAAAACACGTACGCTGGGTAGATACTTATCCACAGTGTGTTCACTCGCAATATATATAGTATATACCGCATCGTTTATTAATTGTGCCTAATGTGCTAACCAAATCCGCTAAACTTGTACTCGGATATATATAACTCGGAGCGAGTTTCACGTTGAGGTGGATTAAGGAGGAAACAACGATTGCGATTATTCGTTAATAATTTAACATGTTTACTAGTACCGTGATTATATAGTCTTATCGTACGTTATAAAACTACAATGTTAAACTGAATCGTGATTGGTAATCGCCAAACTGTATTGTATATAAAAGCCATTAATGGAGCAGCGATTATTTGTCTGATCGCGCGTATATTATAAATTATACGGTGGACGTTTTAAAATATGATATCTTTGTATTTTCGAATTCAGTAGCTGTGTGTCGAGGCTGTCTCGCAATACTCAAAATACGTTCGGAAACAAAAATATGCTTTTACCTGTTCATATCAAAATATGCTTTCAGCCAGCTTATGTAACGTTGCTTCGGGATAAGCGCGATGCGACCGTATTTCGCAATATTCAAACGCGTATATTTGATGCGTCGATATCAGCGTCATCGCGAATTTTCAAAACTGTCGTTCGCAAAAGTGTCGTATTTGCCGATAACAATATAGGGCGCATTATTAATTAGCGCAGTTTACGAGACGGCATATGTGGCGCATTCGTGTTCTAAATTATGCCGAAGTGACACGGCAACAAAGTCGTAAATTTTTTTCGGTTATATAAATCGATCGCGGAAACAGGCCGGCATATCGAGATTTATCGAAACAATTACGGTTCAGACAAGCAACGATACAGAAATTGGCTATTATAATGGAAATACTATCTACTTACGCGCGAAGAAAGGAAGCATTTATTCAGCGGCAAAATAACTCACAGCGGCGATATGATGAGTTCAGCGTTATATTAATTATGATTCGCGATGCCCAATGATCGTTTCACGATTAATTTACGTATCTCGATAACGAGATGGAGATTATTTTATCCCTTCGACACTTATATATTTAAATATAATTTATATAGTTTCCACATATACACACATATTTTATATTCCGTAAAATATTTTTGTAAAGTAAGTCTTGCGCGATAATCGATTGAAATGCGTTGAAATGGTGGTATTTTATAAAGCTAGAGTTCTCTGATAAAAAAAAAATATCTGCTTCAGATCTTAAAATAGGATAAACTGGAAATTACGGAACTAATATTTTATTGAAAAATATATCAAGAGATTATAAATGCGATCATTTCTATTCAACGATGATCCTAGTTTTCTCGACATTTTCTGAAGGTTATTCAAAATGATTTTTTCTTTATAAAAACTGAACAGTACCTTCACACAAGAAATGCTGACGCTATTATAATAATATGTGAATGGCGTGAATATTTCACAGCTTGCATTTGGTATCTATTAGCAAGCGAACGGATGTAGCTCGAATATTTATAATGTATAATTAATCGAGTTACCCTCAATGTGACTTGGCAATTATCAATCGTCCCATTTACAGCGCGGTCGTTGTTAACGTTGCGCGTTCGTTAATATTTTGCTTGATTGTCATTCAATCGCTATACCCACGCGCTATGTATAACAAACTTTCGTTAGAACTGCCCGTTTCAGTCGTATAAGTAATGTAACAGAATAACACAACGCGCAGTTCAAGCTACAGGCGAGTTCGTGTGTAACACGACGAAGATCCAATTACCGGGGCCCTTTAATTTAATATCGGGTGTCGTCGAACAATGCGTCATGCAATATGGGAAGCCACATTGTGACGATTTTCATTCATTCCCATTTCCAGCTATGGTCATTGCGACGGGTACATATTAATTCCATATCCGATATTTTGCGCATTGCACATCCCGTGGAAAGGTATAATGTCTGCCGATTTGCCTATCGAAATTGTCGCTCGTAAAATGTACAGTAAAAAGGGAGGTATGTGATCGAACAAATCTATGAAGCCACGTGCTAGCGAGATAGGACATCTAGTTCTTGTACAATTCCGAGAAGGTATAGCGTGTCACTTTTCGTCGTTGTCATTGTGGTCGTGGTCGTGGTGGTAGTCGTCGTCGTCGTCGTCGTTGTTGTTGTCGTTGGAGCCTTCTTCTATTTTCGATCGGCGCATTGCATAACCCGGCTCGCGCAGAAGAGGAACAGCAAAAGGAAGGAGAAAGAACGACTTTCGAGCATGTGCATGCATACATGTGTACTACTCGAACTATATTAAAAGCATTCCTAAATTCCGATCGTGAATCCACGTAAAGAATACAGAATCCACCGGACTTTAACGATTTTTTTTTTTTTTAAACTCATTAATTTACAAATCTGCCAGCTATTTAAAGAACGTACAGACGTTAGATGTGTACAGACGCTTTCCTATTCTTAGAATGTTTCGAATAACCAGCATGATGATGTAATGAATGACAATAAAAACACAATATTGTTTATATTCTACAAATTGTATAAGATTCTTTTTTTGGTAAAATCTGATATAGGAGTCAAAAATAACGAACGTTAAGCCCAGGGCCCGCATATTTGAAACGACTGTCCTGTCGCCGCACGTGTGTGCTTGACGCGGCATATCCGCGTTTGCATTTAAGAGCGGGATCGTATTTAAGGTTTCGAGTTGATCAAAAGATCTCCGTTCTCCTGTGTATATACGATGTGGTGCGCGCACAAAAATAGCAACAACTATTCTATTACAGATTACATATGAGCGCAGCTGGGGCCTAATGTACAACATATCTCGGAAGGAGAAACATGGCGCGATGGATTTTAATATGACGGCGTGTTTGTCATTTTCGCAAACATATATCACTTGTCGGAAGCTCTATCCCGTTGTTCGACAGCTACAATTTTAAAAGCATTATAAAATTTATTCTTCTCGACTGAATTTCAGTATCGGAAAGACCTTTATAAATTTATACATTCTACGTGATATATATAAATGTGTTTGCAATTTTCTAGCAATTATAAAATAACATATTAAACACACATGCTGCGCTTATATAATCAACGATTAATTGTTTAAAATAATATCAATTAATGGCAATAAATTAAATTTAAAATTATATCCTCACAGCGAAATTAGACAACATATAGATGCACACGTTTGACCGAAAAAATGTGTGTTTCAATTATATAAAATATTTTCATTCGAACCCTTCTTTTCTCCCTCTTTCTCTGTCTCTCTCTTTCTGTCTCTCGTACGATGAATTCTTTACAATATTTTTTATTGAGGTATGAATCGATAACAATTGCATCGAAATTCCTAACATATCCCAAAAAGACTTGATAAAAAGCTGAAAAGTGTTTTGCCATGCGAGTGTGGCTGCATCTTTGGCACCAGCTAAAGTAGCTCATTTCATTTCATCGTCCTCCTTTATCGTGCTATTCGTATCCGATCGAGCAACCCAAAACATCCAGGACTGTGCAATATGCTTCTTGCTTCGTGCATAGTTCGTCGATCGTCTTGTAGAACTTGATTATAGCAGTAAACGTGCGTCTACATATTGCGATAAACAAACATCTAAGAAAGTTCTCGCGATCTACCAATCCGATAAAAATTTAAACCTTTTGAAAATATTTTTCCTCTTTATCCTCCATTTCATTTCTACTTATATATATGTATATATACATATAAATACGCGAGATATTGTTTTCTATTTATAAAATTTTATTCCATGAATATATTGAATTATTCCGTTTTCTTCAGCTTGAGTGAATAGCTACACATCATTTGCAAATCGGCACATTTGTAAAACGATTATTTGTATTCGTTTTACGTACGCACCGCGGATGTATGTATCATTAATTACGCGCTGGCGGATATAATCTGCCGTTGGCGTTGAAATTTTCAGGCATTAAAACCAATTACGATGATCGCGCGGTAGCCTCCTGCGGCTGAATAATGAATCGCGAACGACAACGTCTGCGTCGATCATGCGGGATCAATCGGGCGTTCTTATCGATCGCTCGCGCGCGCTGATCAATTATGCGCGCCACGGCCGATCCATCCATTCATCCATCCATCCAGCCATCCATCTATCGCACGGTATACTCTCTCCGTTACCGGAACGGATGCCCGCACTTCGCCGAATTATATATGCAGGATATAATAAGCTGGCGGTCCTCGAGATATCGGCGAGTTATGGGACGACCTAATGGTCTGTAGTGCTTGATTTACAACGCAGAATCCGCGGCGCTGCCGGATGCATTTCCGTGGCCGTACGCGCGTGCAATAAAGCGTGGCTGTCAGCTTTAGAGAAAGAGAGATAGGGATAGAGAGCAAGAGAGAGAGAGAGAGAGAGAGAAAGAATCCGCCCGCGCATTTCTCTTTCACGACGATAGATCTCTCATCGCTCCTCTTTCCGATTACTACCATCTGGCAGCCGACCTTGTCTGCATGCCGCCCTTCGTCCATGTAACGAAATTACTATTGTAAACTACTACGACGATGAATTTATTTCCATTAAGCAAAAAAAATTGTTATAATACACGCAATAAATTTAACTGAGCATGTAGAGAATGATTAATGCATGATCATTAAAACGGTGAGCATAAAATCTCATTAGGTATTTTGCAAACATATTTCTCTTTTAATGAAACTAATCGTAATTTATATATTTGTAGATTTTTCTTTCTTCTATTTCGGATGTTTGTCTAAAAAAATTTCTTTATATAATTACTAATATATGTATATATATTTCTGTCCCAGCATTAAAGTTATTGTTAAAGTTATATAATATTTGTATTATATTTAAACATAATTTTATATAATTATATTTAAATGTAATTCTACAAAAACATATTGTAAAAATAAAAAAAAAAAAAATGCAATTTTATTTCTATAAAACCCATTTGTAATTAAAGTAGCTAGTCGCACCTTCTGCAAATGATATTCGAAAGCATCCGCCCCCGAAAGACTCGGAAGGATATCCTTCCCGAGTATTTATGGAGCAATATGGTTCGCACAACGAACTATACGCGCGGGAGAGCGTAGATCATCGCACGGATGGTACACGCTCGCATTTCGTAATTGTGCAACGGGCAGATAAACTGGCGGGTAAGTAGCTTCCGCGAAATGAGTTATGTACATCTTTGAGTTTACTCACAGCGCGAGCGACTTTTTACCTTTCTGCTCTAATACAAATTTATAGATTCCCATGTTCGTCTTGCGTCATGAAAATGTATGTATGAAAAATATAAATTATCGCAAATGAAATAGAAGAAAATTAATTGAAAAGTGCGATTATCTAAAGAAGTTATCTAAAGTTATCTAAAGAAGAAGCTAAATGATCTTTCCTCGAGATTGTAAAACATATGAGAAATTTTTTTAAAATAAAAAGCTTATTAAAACAACAACATGCAGAACCAGGAAAAGACGAGAGAATATTCTAAAAATGCAGAAAAATTGTTTTTGTGATAGAAGAAAATAAAAAATAGACACAAGATATCTTGATATTTCCTTTTCGCATGGCAACTCAATGGAATCCGCATATCGAAACCGTATCAAATATATGACACATGATGCATCCAAAGGTTCATGTCGAAAATGCATGAAACTTGAGTAAACTCGACATAGAGCGCGTATATATTCCTAGAATAAACATGGCTGCGTATTACAACGGAATACCAATTCGGATTTATAACCCACGATCGAAGAACGATTTCCGTGTTCTCGACGTCGAAAACAATGAGAATCAATTCTTGATTGCAAAAAATTAAATGAACTAACTTGACTTCGGTAAACATCCGGCGACGTCGTCGGCATGTTATTACCACCCGGCGCTCTTCGCAGGGTGTGTATGGGACTTATCCGAGACGAGCAGAAATAACGGGAGAGAGTGCTTCGGGGAATACGGGAAATAGAAGGAGAAGAAGTTAAGAACGGGACGGACGGAAGTATATCTCTCGCCCAGCTGCCGGTGCTGGAGTTCTCTCGTTCCACTATCTTTCGACTCTCGGTTCCGCGCGCAGTTTAATATAATGGCTAATATCATCGGGAGGATCCGTACAATGCAAACAATTTGAACCTGTCTTCATCGGGAAAGAGAGAGAGAGAGAGAGAAAAGGGAGGAGAAGGGATAAGAAGAGCAAAGAAACGAGATCTGCGGGAGCATATGGTAAGAGCGGCGTTGAGCGTGCGATAAGACGAGCAATGAACAGAAAATAGCGCACCCGTTCATCGAGGAAACTGCGGGCCTCAGTCGACTAAATACAACGGACATCGGTAATCGATACCGCACAATAGCCCGCGGAAAACGTACTCCGGTCGAAGGGGCGCGTAATATTACCCCCTGTGTCGAGTACACGCGTCCCCGCGCGATCGCCATTTCCACGACGCAAATCACCGATTATTGCGCGATTTCATTATTCTCTTTCGATGGATCGATTCTTGGCGATTCGCAACAATTATTCAACCAGGATTAATCGACCGATCAATAAAGAGCTGACAGAAAATATATTTCATCCATATTGTAATACGATTATAATGATTCGTTCATTTTCAGATAACTGTAAAAGATTTTCAAATTCATTAAATTACAATTTAATTAAATACCAAAATACGCTCCAATATATTTTTATGTGATAATAAAGTATACTTTATTACCATATAAAAAATTTTAATCATTGTGTGCGCAACTAAAATTTTTTAATTGCATACATACTGTACTAGCGAGACTTTTAATTTAGCGGCCCATTAGGTAGCTTCGTCATCGCGCGACTCGGCTTAATTCTCTGTGATTTTAATAGCCACTCGTCCCGAACAAACGCGAGACTACGGCTAAGAAAAGGGAAGAGGGAGAGAATGTGCGACCGGCCTTTATTAGACGGCGGGTAGCGGGATGGAAATACGTAGACGATTCCGAGCGTTGTCCGGCGAGAACAGAACTCGCAAGAATAGATCCCTCTCGCCGGTATTATTTTCCGCAACTGGGTTAATTCTCCTCTCCTGCTCTCTCCTTCCCTTTGTTCCACGGCACCGTCCCACACGCCGTCGTCGTCGCCGTCGCCGACAGTAGCGGTATAACGCATTATCCGCCCTTTAATTGCATCTTTATTGGTCGCACACTGGCACGAAATAAATCGCCCCCGCTTCGACTCCGCTCAAGCCGCGACAAAAGTCTGACAGCTCACGCTGATTAATGCCCGGCTAAAGGCTTCCTCTCCTTTTAATCCACGAGTGTCGTAATGTACCCCGAGATTACGCGGCGCACTCGGAAAGGAACGGTGGAAAGATATTTTAATACGATTCGAAAGCTCATCCTTAATAGAGTTTCGGATCTCTTTTTCTTTAGCATTGTACTTAGCATAATCGATCGAGATCTGAAGATTAAGTTTTTAAGATTCTATTTGTACAGAATTAAATCAAACCGCGAAATTTACTATTTTTCGTAATCATATCTTTTCCGTTTTCCTTTCATTTTTAAAATAATATTATCTCGTTTCAAAGTTTGGAAATAGAAAATCACAAAAATTATTGATTATAAATATTAAAAAATCTAATTATATCGAGAAGGAAAGAGAACGCAGACAATATATTTTATTAAAAAATCGTGCCATGTTTCATTTTATTAAACGAACGTTCATTTCTTCATTTATTCAAGAAATCGTTGTTGCTGGTTGTTTATCAACGAAAGAATATTATCGTCCTCGAGTTGCTGCTTCCATTGCTTACACGAAACACGGAAGGCTGTTAAACGCTATTGCCGGTAAAACATACTTTGCGTCACGAGCATCTGTGCTCGACCTCGTTTCGCGTTATCAAGAACCGAAAATATAACTTCTTACAAAACACTCCGCCCATCTGGGATGGAAGTAAAACGTCTGAGGAAATCATTGATCACTAGTATCATATTGATTCGAGAAATGATGCATCCTCCCTCCTCCAATATCCATTCAACAGCTCATGTAAACTTTCATTATTTTCCATCGTGTCTAATATAACCATAACTTTTCTATTATGAGTAAAAAATTTTATCTTGTAACAGCTTGTTTTTACTTCCATATATTTCGTGTCGTAAGTTCGTCCATCTCTAATTCCGTCCGTTAATTCAATCTTTCTCGCTATGAAATCATTTTATAAATAGCATAGAAATAAAACGGTGTATACATATATATATTCTTCGAACGCCTTTGCGCGTAATTTTAATTTTTCCACCGTTCCTGGTTACACGTCGCGGCTATAACATACACGAGCGATGGTCGCCGGTCAATCGATAACGCATTAAATTATGCGTCAGCGTATACGCGATTACCGCGTCGACATGCCTGCGAGGACGCGAACGATATGGACGGATTGAAAAAGCACGAACTTTTGCGCAGCATCCGGTTTCACGAAGGATGCTGCGGACACATACATAGATGGACCCCGGTACGTAAGGTAAGAAATCCTTCTCGAATTGCAGCGCGCGCCATTGTTGGCGGCTCGGACAATGGAGAACGGGCAATGAAATTCTAAAAAACTCGGTAAGAGAAACCCTCGTTCAATGTGAGACTAGCACGGATCGGAAAAGTTTTCCTTCCTCTCTCTCTCTCTCTCTCTCTTGTCGACCGTCTGCAGCCTCGGGCAATTATACTTTGGTGTATACGTGCGCGTATATGTGTATACGTCGAAGCTGACTACCGTTCGTCTCTTAGCTTCTACCTTCTACCTTATCCGTTAGTTTCCCGACTCGATTCTCTCGAAGATCCACCGCTACGATTTCCTTCTTTTCGATATTTCGCTGAGTGGTCATAAAATAATTGGCTTTGTGCCTTTCACATATACATATTCAGCACGCGCGCATACACACACACACACATACACATACGGATGTATGTATATATCCGTATATCCGGTCGCCCCGTTATAATTGCCGCAAATTACATGTTGCAGTTAAATGCGACACGAAAAGGACGGTGACGTTGTTGTTTCATCGTCGTGAAATACGAGCGTTTTGTTTAACGACTTTGTATAAGTAATTTAATGACGACGCTAATAAATCGCGAGAGCGTGCGGATTATCAGAGGAAGCAATAATTATAACTTCGATAATTCATCGGTTGGAGTTAGTCACATTTCAGAATAGTCAAAATAAATTAATTACAATCGTCTAGACCAAAGTACAAACAGCAATAATGCTATTTGTTCCATTCGCAACGCATTAATCGTCGTACAGTCATCGCATAATTAATAATGGCATATTAATGTTAATCAATGAATATGTCACTCACATGGGATGAGGTTACAAATCATGTTACATAAACGCTACAGTAATGCTAATATTCGTTGTAAAGTACAAAATGTTTACCACAACAAAATATTTATATGCATGTTTAACATTTGGTGACTAACATTCATTGTTAATAACATTAATTCGCTTTACCACATCGTATAATTTCCATAACAGAAAAAAAATTAATGTGCTATTAATAAAGATGGAAATATAGAGGTATTGTAGCGTGTTAAGCCGATTGAATAACGCGAAAATATACCGTTTCCGTTAACTATATTTCTGCATGTCAAACATCGTTCGAAGAATAAACATTCGCATGGATGCAGTAAAGCCATCTGGGTGCAAATAAACTAGATAAAGATAGAACGTTCAAGGGAAAGTCATTCTATTGCCTCAACCGGTCATTTCCTTTCCTCCACTCTCGCTCGGTGACGTAAATCCGCGATTCACCGTGATTTTCAAGGGAATTTTGCTGAGTGGCGGGATAACAATGTATATCTTTCCTCGAAAGTTGCAGGAACGTTACGCGAATAGAGAAGCGCAGAGAGATAGGGAGAAAGACAGAAAGAGAGATATATATATACAGGATATCTCGAAAGTCGCACAGTTTCTTTCAGCAGATTTAAAAAAATGTAAAGTTCTTGAGAAAATCTTTACTAAATTCTTTTTTTTTAGAAATTTTTAATTTTCGATATTTTGAATAAACCGATAATTAAATATGTAACATTACTACTACGTTTGTGTTTATCAATGTAAATTTTTATATAAAAATTGTCAGATAGACTTCAAATCTCTTTCCTTCCATTCTGTGATATTCTGTATCTTATACATATATATATTTATATAAATCCATCTCTTTGAGATTAAAATAAAAAATAATTTGGTAGACTCACCGGTACGATGCGCGACAGCGGTGTTTAAGTACACACACACGTTAATCTATAAAATATGAATATATTCAAATTAAAACAATATTCACACGCACACAAAATAATTGATTCAAAAAATATTGAACGTAATTAAATGTTTTATTTTCACGCACGTTCTCTTGATACATGTATTTAATAAAATAAATTACATGATGTTCAAAAGAAAAAAATTCTTTCAGAGATATAAACTTTTATAAAATATAAAAAATCTATTTTATTTTATTTTATTATTATATAAATAATATATATAATTATTTAAAAAATCTATATAAAATTATAAATTAATATATATTTTATTAAATACTGTAAATATATTTCAAAATAAAATCTAGAATATTTTATTACTATGTAAATTATTACATACTACATATTACGTAAACTACGTACAAATGTTAAATAAGTCACTATCGCGAACAATTAATTTTATAAGTAACAAATAATAAATTAAACAAATTACGAATCGCCTCACCTCACGGTTACTCCGCTGTCGCCCGATGTCTCCTCGGATTTGTCCCCCCTCTCGTGTTTATTCTTTGTTCTTTTCTCATGATACTACACTTCATTCGCGAAAACAGTTAATTATGATCCACGCACACTAATTTACGCAAAATACGCACTGATCAGAAATACATATGTACAATAATCGCATGGCTCTTCGCATGGCACTCCTAACGTTAATCACACGCACGACAAGTATCTTATTATATTGTGATAAAAAAACACAACGCGAAACAATAAGAAACCACGATCCGTTCGACCAGGCGAAACTCGTACGGTCAAATTTACACTCGACACGACTCCATCGCTCACAAATAGCAAGTGGTATACGCTTATTAGATGTTAATCACTAATAATTGTACGGAATAAACGCGTTTCTCGAAGAATAACGCGACGGCACACGGATCGACTTGTATTGTTTCTTTCTCGCTCGAGTGTCACTGCGCGAATGATAAGGTTGAACGAAGTCTGCGCACGTAAACAAACAACACTGAACGTCGAGCGCCGTATACCAGCCGCCGAATCATCAACACGAAATATATTTCACGTATTTGAAAATAAATATATAACAAGCACATTTTTGGCATTTCTGTATTTTTCTTGTGGATATCAAGTTAATTTCAATGAATAACATACGCGTATTAAATGTAACGTATATTTAAAGGATGTAAATGTACTTTCGTTTTAATCGCAAAAAAAGTATATAAAGAAAATTAATATTTATTTTTATTACTTTTTTCTTAATTTTTGTGCTTGTCTTGAGAAAAGTAAAATTGTATAATATTATATTATCAATGTGATTTTAATTATCAGTATTAATGTATAATCACAAATATTCAGAATGCATTATCTATTAAGTATTAAATAAAGTAAAAAATAGTAAAAAATAGATATCTCTATACTTATTATATTGCTGATACGCAATATTAAAATTATTTTAAGATATAATATTAATATATAATAGAGATATATAATAGTATTCTTGTAATATCCGTAATTTCGAGTACCCATAGTTTTATAGCAGCAATTATAGAATATCCTGTATATACAGAAAGAGATAATAGAAAAGAAACAAAAAGAGAATAAAATAATAGCGATAGAAAAGAGCGGGGTAGAGAGAAGTTAGAACGGAATTCAATCTCCCAGTTAAAGAAAAGTTAAAACGGCCATCGGCTTATCGGAAAGTTGCCGCGCGTACGATGCTGCTCCGAAACGGATTTCGGTTCCCGGACATATTTAATTCCCCCCTGGAGATGGCGCACTCCCATAAATTATCAGGGTTAGTGGCGGAGTAAGTTTCTCGCGAAGAGACGTAAGACCAAGAGAAGGGAACGTAAGCTGCATCGCAGGCGATCGATGTCAATCGAAACAACTCGATCGGCTGTCGATCATGCCACGACAATTAAAAACTGGGCTAATAAAAACCTGTCCCTCTTATCCTGGAATTGAGAATAATGCAAAAATGCGAAAGAGAATTTGAGAGGCAAAAATAAATATCAAAATTAATTTTTAATTAATATCAAAAGAAACGTCAAAGATATATGCATGCCATTATTAAACAATATAATAAAAGTTGCAAGTTTGGCAAATTTGAAAACGATTATCGTTTAATAAAAATTTGCGTTTGTCCCGGAAAATATATTTTATAATAATTTCTAAGGCGTATCTCTTGAACGTGGCTTCTGCGGACTCAAAATCGCAAACGCTTCTGGCATTTGGTGAATCGTACTTTTCGCGCTGTAGAAAATCAAGTTTCGTCTGAGCAGGCTCACATATTCCAACTGCATCGTGGCTACAAGAATGGTGGCAATTCGCGAGCTTATTGCGGACGACCTTTATGGCCGAATGATCCCCGAATGGAAACTTTCGAATGCGATAATAATTCTCACGGGGGGTGTTAAAGGTATATAATGCCACAGAGCTAGTACGTGTACATAATGCGGTATGTACTCTATTATCCAGTGTCACGGCCTATCGTACCGGCGCGACGCTCACCCGTCTCTATACGTGACCGAAATACTATCGATACTCCTCTGTGTGTAGTCGCTGAATTCTCGAAAACCTTCCCTCACTTTCTTACACGGCATTTCCGTGCCACGATGAATCGAGGCAACGGATTGCCTCGACTCGTCGAGGCATGCATTTCGCTCTAGCAACCGACCCGACGACGACCATCAATCAGATGGTTAACGCACTTGTCGCACTTTAACACGTTGATGAACATCGAAAAAATGATCGATGCGACATTATGTTTCTTTTGTTTATGTTCACTGCTCGTGTAACTTTTACTGGATACTGGATATGTAAAAACCTACCCTTAATATTGATTATATATCTCATCTCTCTCTTTCTCTCTCTCAATTAATTTTTATTAAATATATTAATATTAAATGGCATACATAGTTATTTTTTCAAAAACTTGACAGAAAATTTTAACTATTGGATCATTGAATCGCGCATTAATAATAAACAATTGCTAGATAAAAATTGATAGACTGAGAGAGAGAGAGAGAGAGAATTATCGAATTACAAATTAAAATTATAAGATGACTGAAACTTGACTGATGACGACGAGTAGATAATTTAAAAATCTATAATAAAACGAATAGTCATGAAGTATCTAAACCCGCGGACATCTCTACATTTCGTCGGGCTGTGAGTAACCCTCTGCGGAAGCCGACGCATGAATGATACATGAACGAGCCTCGGGGATCGTCTGGCATAGTATTACCACCGGTAAAGAGTCCCTTGGAAAACCTCTCGAATAGGAATACTTAGTTCGCGTTTGCATAATATTCGCACGCAAGTTACGACAGAGCCGATCGCTCCAAAAAAAAAAAAAAAAAATAAATGAAAAGGGAATTTCTGCTGTGGTTTCCACGACTAACGAGCAAGCGTAGAACATAATATTTGCAGGCGAGTTTCTGCATAAATTACAAACACTACAATTTAAAATAATAAACGAAAAAAAAAACATTCACGCAAAAATATGCGCATTTTTACGTTTGTTGAAAAAATGGTATTTTGTATTAATAAAGTAATATATCAATAAAAGTACATTTTTTTCAAAATCTTTCTTTGTTATTAATTCGTAGAATTTACCTTTCTTGCGCTGTAATGTTGCAAAGATTTATATTCATTATATGACTGCGCGCGATATTTCGTGGAAATTTCATTCTTGTTTCGAGGATCGAATAAAAAGGAAAGCAGCAAGGAAGAGGGAATTTAATTGGTATGTAAATCGCGTTATACATACCGCGTATGCGCGATTCGCACACGCACGACAGAGACGACACGCATGGCACCCGATGCGAACACTCAGATAGGAGCACAGTGGGCTTATCGTTTATGCGTGCCCGTGTACTCGCGTTGGGCTTTACCATATATTATCCTCTGCACCGATATCAGTCTAAATCGTGCGGCTCTCCCGCCGCATCGATTTTCGCATTGAACGTTCCCTCCAAACGCGGGCGACATATCGTCCAAAGTGATTTCTATCTCTTCCGGGTCAACTTGCCCGTTTAACCGCACGCCTGTGTGATAATTTATTTTTTGTTTCGCTGTTTTTTTTTGTTTTTTTTTTAATTCTCTCGCGTAATTCGTATCTTATTTACATCGCACAGGACAGGTGAATTACCATATTACTTGTTTCTTTATAGTCATGTAAAATGTGATGTAAGTTTCACAGCTTTTTTTCCATTATTCTAGTTTTACATAATACTTTCGCTTTTATAAAATTAATCTGATTAAATTTTTATTTAGGAAAAACAATTCGGTATCGATCGCGGATTTCGTACATCGAAATTTATCGATGTTATTCAACATTAGCCTAATATATCGTATAAAACGTCGCGCAGATATCAAAACAAATTATATAATTCTTTACTATAATAAATGAGATTAGAAGAGCATATATATATATATATAGTTGCAACGCATCAAGATAAAATATAATTGACCGGATAATACAAAGATCCGATAGTACAATGACGTCTTTTAATTAAGAGAATCAACCCACATATCGTCTCCTCAACACGTGTCGTACGTATTGACCTTATTACGTACATGTTCCATCTACCCACTCACATCGTGTGTTCGCGTATCCCCGGCAAATGCTCACGATTCCAGCCGCTGGAAACTGAAGAAGCGATTTCTCGCGCACGCTCGGAAGTGCGAGAAAAGAACAAAAAGTGAGAATATAAAAGTCTCTGTTTCCTCCCCCGACGCCCTTTTCTCCATGGGTTAGAACTACTTCGCATCCAATTCCGTTTGCTCCTTTGCTAGTAGTAGCCGACAAAAGCAACGCCGTTTCCGCTCAAGTCGCCGTGTATTTCCACGTTTTTCATCGCCATTTCGTAAGGCGTGGAACACAGCGCAGTAATCTGCGATATTCTTGTATATTTGTCATCGTTTAAACATTTGATCGACCGGCTAATGTAAAACAAAAAAATCTCTAGCATGAGAAATATTAAACTGATCTCATATTGCTTCATAATAGACTTCCGAAAAATAATAATTAACGAATCTATATCGTAAATTTTATAAATTTTTAAAATTCAAATAATGTAAAATGCAAATATATTTATTTGTCTTATTAAACGTATCCTTTTTCCACACATATTTCAACATATTCATCAATCATTTGATGGGATTGAAGAAAAGAATAGAATACGATAAAAACACGATATGTTTATATTAAATTGAAATTTATGTAGATTTAAATTTATATTATTAATTATTAACGCGTAACGTGAAGAAGCAAAAATTTTCGTCTGTTTACGTTAGTGTGATTGCCGCAGGAAGCTGGGAACGAAATTTGTTTGCCGCGAGCCGGAAAGGTTTCGTCTCGTTGGAACAACGAGAGAGCGAGTCCAATGAGATCCCAATGAGATTAAAAAGTTGTCAACTGCTCTTTCCTTCCTTCATCCCGACTATTCCTTCCCGCTTTTCCTCTATCTCGCTACGGCGCGTTCCCGTTTTCGCGCCACTCCCGCAAAACTTTGCTAGTTAGAATTTCTCATGGTATGTTCTTGAAAAGAGACCGTTCCCCGTTGCCGCTACCGCAGGAAAGTCAAGCTCAGGGAATGCGCCACCTGATAATGACGCTCGAAACATCGCCCGTCCGTATTTCCTCTCAAATTACCAATGTCTTCAAGTATGCGGAAGAAGAAAAAAAGAAAGGCGAAAAAGACAGCAGATATTTCAATTTGTCGTTAGCAATCAACAAAATAGAAAGATGTTCTTTCAGACTGTCATTGCCATCGTAATTATAAAGAAAAGTTAAAATAATCTTTTTCAAATTAGCATATGTAAATTCTTGTTATGCATATAATATGACAAAAAAAAGTGTGGCCATCAATATTACTCTTGAATAAATGGTACGAAAAAGATAAACGACTTAAGATTAATATTACTCGCACGGAGAAAACGATGTATCATTAATGATCATTTAATATTCCGTTATTTACATACATTATCGATCGCGCGCGATTAACAAATGCCTCGGTTTAAGCACTTACTAACGGAGGTTAGCATTTTAATAGCGTAACGTATTCAAGCCACGCTTACCAAGTATCATTCATTAACTCGCGTAATTCATAAAACCGCACAATTCATTATCTCTTGTGCTTCCAAAGTATCTGTATGAAATAAATAACGAAATTTCAATCATAAAACTTCACACAATAAAAAAAATTTCTCTCCCTCTATCATTAAAATTAATTAAAGTCCAAAAATAAATTTTAAAATAAGTTTTGAAAATAAATACATCAAAGTTTTTTTCTTAGCACAGAATGCAAAAATATTTTATGTTAATATTTAATATATTACATATACATTTCTTTGAGAGATGTATATTTACGGAACGATGGGTTTAGTATTTGATTAAAGGATATTGCGGGAAAAGATTTCTTAAATACATCATGACCCAGTTTTAGGAGTAGATTAATTACTTAGCAAATGCACGTTCCTCCGCTTCGTAGTGGGTGGTCCGATCCATCTTGCGTGAGATTCACAGGAAGATCGCGAGACCGCGAGACAAACTAAACGCCAGCGCGCAAACTGAGGCTGCGGTGACGTCTTTGAAGACGGATTTCTGTTTACGGACACGTTCACTCGCTCGCGTGCTGTGACATATGTTCAAAGCAACGCACATCGACGGCAGCTTCTATCTTATCCCGATCGATCGATAAGCTTTGCGTTATCGGTCAAAAGCCTTGCTCTCCGAATGATTACATATATCTGACAGTGTATTAATATTGGAATCGCAATACAATACCGTAATAGAATGAACGCTATTCGCTTGCGATTCTGTTCTTATGTTATTTTAATTGACAACCCACGCTCACGTAAAGCACAACAAGATATAATAATCCTAGACCAAACCGTTGATCCGAGGATTAAATCAGAATGTCGGAGTTTCACCAACTTAAAACTGACAGTCACGTTGAAATTAATTTTATCTCGAGAGAGAAATTTAGATTGATAATGATAAACAAAATAAAAGAATCATCAATTAATATTCTACTAATCTGTAGGAAAGAATATATGGCGTGGTAAGTTGGACATTCATAAATAATTCTGAAAATAAGAATCTGAATATGAATTCTGAAAATAAGAATAGAAGAATCATCCGCATACACGGACACGCATGTATACGCATTCGCGAGTCCGAGTTGCGAAACTGTTTCTGTGCGTAACATGCGGGAAGAGATGACAGAGAGAAAGAGAGAGAAAGAGGGAGGGAGCGTAGTATACAAATGTACGATAAAAAATATATTTGCCGTCCTAGTTTGCTCCGGTTGGCGTGGCACGGTGAAAGCTCTTCAGTAAATCCAGCTTAAAGCAGCTGTGTAAACGTTGACCTATATTACAATCACGGCGCCCGGAGCAGTGTTCGCCGGCAGCGGCAGCGGCAACATCACCACTACCATCATCAGCATCGCCATCAAGCGAGAGCGCGGCGTCGTTAGGACGAGACTACAAAGTAACCCGATGTTCCGGCACGCGGGGAAAACATGTATACAACCGGCATGTTGCTCGGATATAAATACGTTCAAGTCGGGGATGTCACAATTATTTCTTTTCGCGATATCCGCTTCACGACCTGCTCGTTGAAAAGATCTTTTTTTTCAAAAGCCATCTCTTTCTATCGGCGTACAGCGATCATTTCGCCGCTCGTCTATACAGACGAGAGACTCGCGCCCTTAATTAATGCGAAAATCAAAACATAGCAGCTTGTAGTAGTGACTATCCTTTAACTTTTCAAATAGTGCAACCTCCGCGAAACTTCTTAATCGCTGATTATATTACGGTGTGTCACTGCGGTATTTGAGAGAGCTGAAGTTAAGCCAACATTGAACGATGAATAAAGTATCGATAAAAAAAAATGCGGGATATATTAGTTTTAAATATAATTTCTTTAATAAATAGGATATTAATTTTTCTGAGCACAAAATTAAAAATTTTTTTACACATTTTTATTCGTTCATTTCTTACGATCTTTCATATTCAACGATAACTATGTTCACAATTAAATTTCAAATTATATGATTTTGAGGAAGCAAAATATCCTTGAATTTAAATAATTTAATACTATAAGATAGTGATGTCTCCCTCTTTCTCTCTCTTTCAATGAGTCCATAAATTACGATTCATTACAATTTAAAAATATATAATTAAAAAGAGGCGGAAAAGATTTTCAGTATTTATTTATTTATATCCCGCAGTAATAAATTCTCCCGTAATTAATCTTCTAAATCTTGCTATATGTACGTATTTATCAACGTTGCACTCGCGAAATTATATACCAGCGCGTTTACTCTTTTTCGCGCACACTCACCCGAGAGACATCATACACACGTCGTCGCGAGATCATACCGACGTACCGGGAAGAGAATCTCGCATGTCGCGAACAAGGGCTTCGCTTTATTTCTCTAGGCGGCTTCATCACCAAGATGACTATCGTCTAATCTTCTGATTGTGAGAGAACGACTACGCCACGAAAACGATACGGGATAAGCCGGACTGGACGTACGTAAAGAAAAATGGTACAACTACTGCGCAAGTAGTCCGCCTCTTCACGACCAGGGCTCCTTCCTCCTCCTCCTCCACCACCCCATCTTCCTGGCCCGCTATCTATGGTCCGAGGGCTGAGTGGTAAAAGCGGAGAGACACTTAAAGGATTTACGGTACTGAGAACTCTAGACTCCGCTTGGATCGGCTCGGGAAGTACGGGCGAAACTAAGTGCACGCTTAAGAAGAAAAAGAGGAGGTAAACGCGAGCGCGGCGTATACGGTCAATTCTGTTGTCAAGTTAAATTTCCGATATGTGTCCCATAATATTTGAGCCGGATGTCAATCTCATCGCGACCCGTTGGTGTTATTCGATATTATCCGAGACGAGAAGCTTATATGTTATACAAAAGAGCATGTTTAGATACGAAATATAATTAGCAGAGGGAAAAAGAAAAAAAAGAGGAGAATAAATTTACTGTAAACCGCAACGCGTATATGCCGATGAATTGGTGCATTTTAAAATATACTAGGGAGAATGAAAAGCTCTAATATTTGCCGATAAAAACCAAATATTTGGACATTCAACATACACGGTAAGTGACGTTATTTCGAAAGAGGAATAATAAAAGCGATAAACTGCAGCCCATTGTGCATCGGCTTGACTATCGTTTGAGAGAACGACCCTTGCATCACCGGCATTGTTGTGGGCTGTAACACAAAGCTCTTTTTTTTTTTTTTTTTTTTTTTTTTTTTTTTCTACCTCTTGCCATTTTCGTGCGCCGCCCACCCTTTCCATTCTCATTTCTCGAGGCTGTCTGCTGCCGAAGGGGATAATTCATTCGTTGTAATGACAAAAAGAGCATTACGGGAATTCTATCGTAATATAATTTTCTCTCGAAAAGAATTGCAGAACAAAGCATTAATCTGTTTCGAACCGTGCAATAGCAAACAGCTGAAAAAAAATTCATCGGAATCATTTAGATATACAGAGATTTGTAATGCTATATTAAACTTTAATTTTCATAACTCATTTCTGAAATTTCTGTATATAAAAAAAAAAACAAGAATATATACGACTACGACAGAGTTGAGAACAAGATATCTCGAACAACTTTGCATGTGTAAGCGCGAGTCGAGCGTCAGACGTAAAACTAAGTAATCCTTCCGAGTTAGAGGAGTTCCACTATTTTATCTCTCGCGCGATTCTCCGACGAACTCACTTCATTGGTTTTCCTGAGATACTGCGAAAGCGGCTAAGTCGGGAAACGCTAACGTAAGGAAACTCGGTCGAGCACACGGAGTGAGTCTGATTTCTTCTTCTGGGCAAGTATAGCGCAATAAGCGTATATAAGGGAAGCGAGAAATCTCCCTTTTCCATTTTCCCTGGCTTCGCCGTAACGAAGCGCGTACATTGCACGTGTACGGTAGAACAGATACATCGAGCAAGCGAATGGCGTGGGCGTGGAGAGAAAGGTCTCGACGGGCAAAGCCGCTCTCGTGCATTCCGCGCGAAGCCACGTGGCGGTATTTAAGGTCCCGCTAATGCACCCATCGCGCTTGTATATCTCGTGCAAAATTGTTGGCGCGTTTACTTTGCGCCGACCCGAATTCCGGTGCTCTCGCGCCCACCAAAACATAAAATTAAAAATTAACTAATGAAAAACGCGAGCGAGGAACGCTCAAAGCTCAAAGAATTTTGCCGGCGCTCCTTTTTTAGCGATATGTAGGCCGTATCTCGCGAAATATTCGCTTTCCCTGAAATAATCCGAAGTAATGAATTCAGCCTGAATTACTTCAAATTTGAGACGCAAGTTTGCAAGCAGATACATATGTCATACTTCGCATGTTTCTTTATATTATTTTTATATTATCTTTGAATTGATTAATTATACTTAGATATAATATTAATCATTGCTATTCATCGTAATGTATTCTTTATGTACATATATGTTGTGCACAGATGTAATCAGAATATATAATTACAATTTACTTAAATAATGTTAGTTTGATAAATTATGATAAAAAAGCGCGAGCGAAAAATGTTAACGCGCATGCTTTCGATTGACACGTTGATTAGGGACAAGAGATGCACGTGTCTCGTTTGCATGTCATCTTTATCGTCTCCGCATGTACTACCGAGACCGGAACAACGAGGGAGGAAGAGGTCGCTGGACCGGCGGAAACTTATAGCGAACCAGACTGGTAGAGACGGGGTTGAATGCTAAGCACGGCCAGTCGGTTACATTTGCTTGCCGCCCAGCCTCTTAATGAAAACCAACAGCATGGAAACGTCAGGTTTGCTTTGCCTTAAAATTAGAGGCACGACTCGCTTAGCACGGGTATTCCCAACGCAAACGGAATAAGGTTCAAATGCACGGCTAATTCGCTATGCCGTTTTACATTTTATATCTTGCCCACGATCAATTATCTATATATTCGCGAATCTTTTTATCTATATAAATCAAAATAAATTTAAAAGAGGGAATGTTTTTTCAAACCATAAAATGATTGATAATCAAATCGGTTAAAATTCAAATTCAAATCAAAAAGTTAAAATTTGATTAATATTACGTTGCAACTATTCGGAAAGAAATGTAATTTTATTTCTATAAAATTTAGTTTGCACCAAGACTGAAGATTAATTAAACGCGGATTTTTCTTTTTTAGAGATAATATATTTCTTTATAATCTATTCTTTAACATAGGCACAGAAAGAAAATTTAGTCGATTCTAACGAACGCACTTACAAACGGACCGAAGGCTTTAGCTTCGACCAGCGAGGCGAGCAGTAATAGCCCTCACGATTGTCTACTTCATCGTGACTACTTATAAAGCGATAAAGCATCGTCTCGCGAAAAGAACCATCCGCTCGTTTACCTTTTAACGATCGCGAGAAGCGCGGACGCAATAACTCGACGGAAAAGTAACCGGAAGAGCCTCCCATTGCTCGTTACGTAGCGTCTACGCTTTTACACTCTCCGATACACTCAGTCTTAACTTTTTACTCTCTTCATCGGCCTTTACGGAAAATTAACGATGGTACGGTGGAGTGAGGCGCTCGATTAGAGACTGAATATTTATGTTCGCCTTCTGTGTCCTTCTTCTCTTCCCCTTTAAACTCTCCCCATTATTTGCAAAAGAAAATGCTTATCCGCGCTTATCTTAACAAAAACGCAATGTCCAATTATTTTTCATTATTTCTTTATTTTTGTCAAACTTCATATGCCAGCTTCCATAATCAAACTTTTTCAAATGACTTTTATCGTATCTACGATAATGAAATAAATCGAGCGAGATAAAGAAATTAAAAGAGTGTGCTTTCATATTTATGCCAATTATTATCATAATTTGTGCAGATCTATCAATAATAACCAACAAATGTATAAAAAATAATAAATTAATTTCTCGCAGACTCAAATTTTTTACAGATACATTTCAGACAAGTATAGAATTAAAAATTGGCGAAAAGAAAAAATTACGCGCTTCATTTTAGTAGTTGTTAGGCGTTATAAGCCTACCAGAGACCTCGGAGTGGCTCGTGACGACATAAAATTCGACGCAGGTGCGTATCGCACGTGTTATCGACTAGAGATAAACGCCAGACGATACACGATGCACCAGGGACGGCGGTAAGTCGTGTTGTTGGATGGTGCGATCAAACTGAACGCTCGCGTCGATAGCGCTCGCATCCCCTGCTTGGTCCGCTCGCACGACAAATCGCGACGCGATTAAAAAACGATTAATGTTTCCTCGGATCTACATCGATACGACGATCATTTCTTTTCGTGTTAACGCATTCTCTATGACATATTAATGTATTCGTTAATTGATAGAAATGTCAATCGTATTTTATTCTTGTAACGCGATAATTTTATCTCGCGAAACTTCTTTTACGTTAGGCTTTTATTTTCGCTAGTTTATGTATCAATATTTTTCTTTTTTTGTCATAGCAAAAGTTACGTAAGTATCAAATGATAAGAAAATATATATTGCAAAATATATATCAAACATCTCGCTTGAATGCAAGGCGTAATTACGCGTATCTTTCGTATCCTGCGGATGCCCGCATCTCTGTTCAGCCGCTCCCCCCGTTTCACAGCGCGATTCGAAAGCGATTAATATTATACGGAGTTGCCGATGCGCGGTTGGCATCACGGTTCTCCGTCACGGAAGAGGAGAACAGAAAAGAAGAAGCCGAAGCGGCGGCGGAGGTGGCGGCAACCGCTGCAACCGGCAACGAAACCAATAACTATTAATCGAAGCGCCACCGCACATTCAGCAAAGTCGACGCGATTCGAACGCGCGGCAGCCCTCGATTACATACCCCATTCCCTTCGCATCCCACCCCCGTGCATCGAGACACGCACGTATTTCAAACGGCGAACACCGTTCTCTAAACGCGAAGCCATGCCTCTCTTTACAGCTCTTTCATCTTGCGCCGCTTTTCCGATTAAGCACGTCGGTGTAATGGTGTGCGGCTGATCTCGCGATGTATCTCTAAGGAAATATATCTTTAGCCCGTTCAGTCTCAGATATTCCGTAAATCCTCGAAACGCGTGCATTGGTTTCTCGAAAATTAGATATAAATGTTTATTCATACTTATGCAAGTTTAAAGAATATATGTAAATTGTATTAAAGAAGTTCAAAAAATTCAGATAATTGTGAAAAAATTAATATTATTTGCTACATTTTTAGCAATAAATATTAGAGATTTTTTTCTATCTAATAAAACATCATAGATGATCCTTTCGATCCATTTTACAACGCAATGATTCAAAAATATATGATAGTATTCGGTGAAAGGAATCGAGATATCTCAGAAAATGACATTTAGACGAGATATTCGAACCTGACATTACATTACTTCCGGTTACCAACGTATCGAATACAAGCGCGAGAGAGGAATCAAATCGAGTATAGTCAACATGATTATTATCAAGAAAACGTAGCTAGGTAGATAATGTTGCTATGGTCGCGCTCAGTTTACCATCCTTAAACTGTTACACATATAATTCTTTGTGATCGGCGGCGTGACGTACTAAAGTGCACGAGCAACTCGAAGATATACGATAAACGAATATCCGGAAGGGGCGGTTTGGAATTTTGGACTCTATCCGTACGAGAAAAGGATAGAGAACGGCTTTCTATCTTTCGTACACATACATACATACATATATATATATATATATATATATATATATATATATATATATATATATGTGACCTATCTGGGATGCACGACTTAACAAACGATCGCTACTCTGCGGCGTCGAGGCAGGTGAAATCGAGAATGCGGCTTGGGATAGAAAAGTCTATTTTCGAATATACTTGAAAGCGGACCAGAAGATCTTTTCGAATAAAAATTTGTCGATATCTGTTAGCCTCTCTCATGACTTTTAATTTTATAAAATAATGTTATTATGATAAAATGTAGCCGATAGAGTTGTGTGATTAAATATTATAGGATTTTATAAAAAGTCTCAAGCTCGAAGAATATTGCACAAAATTTCGTTTTTTCGTAAATTATTAAAGTTTGTACGAATATTTTTTAACGAACAAGATATTACATATGTAGGATTATATTGGTTGGTGTATCAGAGATATTATGCATTTTATTCACTCACCGTAGCTGCCATGAAGAAATGAGAGGCGGCTTGGAGGACGGCAGTTGTGGCTTCAGTGCACGAGCCATAGCCAACTGGTGTTGTCTATTGACATACTGTAACGATATAGAAAAATCATTCTTCCCTGATTATGCACCAGTGTAAAATCAAATTCAGATAATTTTTATCACATTCAAAGTGCGTTCACAATGCTTGATTTATCCTAAGCTAAATATGTCGTGAAATTCTAAAAAATATTCGAGAGAAACATTTTTGTACAGAAAGTATAGCGAAACTCGAATGAATATCTACGTTACACGGTATATATACGTAGCAAATTGAAGAATTTTATTTTGTGCGTATAATATTTGACGCGGAGAGGCCACAAGAGAGAGAGAGAGAGAGAGGGGGGGGAGGAGGGAGAGGGAGAGAGAGAGAGAGAGAAAATGACACTTTTGTCTCTGGAGAGGGGTTTTGTCTCCAGCAACGCAGAAATATGATTTCGCAAGCCTCAGCAATATAACGCAATAAATTTTACGGGAACTGTTTCAATTTTGACAAGTGATTTTTACGAAAATATGCTCCGCTCAAGAGATAACGATTAAAACGAGGAAGAGATAAGAACGTATTAAAAACGTCGTTCATTTATCGGCAATTTTTCAATACCGGCAATTTTTCAGTCGCTCGTAAAAAGCGCGAATTACTCAAATGTATCGTTACGCAGAAATCAATTTCAGTCGGATTCAGTGGCAAACGAACGAGGGTGTATCCGGCGAGAGGGAAAGGGTAATCGGAAACTAATTGGAAGTAAATACGGTCCCGTGTAATTGCATGTTTTAATTTGAAGTCACGGAAGTCACGCCTCGTGCCAGTTCGTTCGATACATGGATGATACTATTAGGATGATAGGCCTTCATTTACCGCGCGCTTTAAAAGAACTGTAAGAACTGTATTATAATTATTCAAAAATTACATCTTTATCCGGTTGAGGCTACCGACAACGTTTCGAAGTTTCGTTGTGATAAAATAAAATCGTCGAAATTCTGATCGTTCCTTCGCCGGCATTTTATTGGAGATTCCTGTGCAGTGTCTCGATGCGATTTAAGTTTAATATATTGGCTAAAAGGCAAGCCCGCAAAATTGTATTTTAAATGCACTACATTAAATCTATTTATTGCTCTCTTTTCTATGAGTAATATCCTCACTAAAATGAAAACCTTGTTGAAATAACGGACATTTATGATTTGCTCCGATAACGTTATGATAACGAAAATACAGGATATCATGAATAAAATGTATTGCGTATTACCGATTATACATATCAATTATTCAATTCACGCGTTACATATTTATATACATACCTATAATCGTCCAATATATCTTAAATAATCTAACAGTGAGAATCGAAAATATTTCTCTAATTGTAAGCGGGTAATAATGTAAAAGGCAATATTTTTAAGTATTCAGGAGCGGTTATCCAAATATTATACGAATTATTGCTAATTAATAAAATATTGTAATTAATAAATTTATAAAATATCGTAACAAATTGGCACATCATACCAATGAAATATTCATCAATAATGTCTGTACAACATAATTTTATCACACTGACCCCTCCAAATGGCAGACGCGTTTTATTGCATCCCGCTGCGCAACAAGAGGCAGTTTCGCGCTGACGGTAGGATTCGCATTTTCTATAGAGAACTCTTGGGTATCGCCGCAGAAAGAAAAGCTCGAAACGAATCAATCCAATCAGAGACGACATTGTGCGATTCGCTCCGCTCTCTCTCTCTCTCTCTCTCTTTCCGCACCAGTAAACTCGGTTTGCTGCGCCCGGTACACCTCGGCAAATTAACCCAAGTTTCACGCGCCCCAGCCAAAACTTGATACTCTTGGCACGGCCAATCAAACTTCGAGTTTCGGTAATCCCCGGGCCAAATACTCCCGTTTACACATTACAGGTTATGGTATAAGACGGCCCGTTTCCTCGAGTTTCACCGCCGTTAATACCCAGAGTTTCCGCCGCAAGTTGTCATCCGGTGGCGGCAGCCGGTTACAACCGCGAGACCGCGATTTCCTCGTACGAAGCGAAAAGAAAGAGACAAATTATGCAAAAGTGTCTAAGATCATACTGTTGACTTTTGTGGAGATCACGTCCGCTGACTCGTCTAGGTATAGAAATTCTTACTATAGCAGCACGCGCAGACTCTACCATTCGTTAATCGAGTTAATTAGCGAAAAACGTGTACATAAAGGCGGAACGAGAAAAAGAGATTGCAGCGATCGCTATAAAACTAGGAGAAGAAAACCGAAGGACCGAGTTTTACCAAATGAAATTACTTGAAGCAACCGCATTACTTTTTCAGTGCCACTATCCGATCGGGTGCTTCCCTTGTTACGAAGTCGTACGATGACCATCAGCCAACCCAACCCTCCATCCAAGACCAGCTACATTCCATGGATTTCGAAGGGAAACGCCGATGTATTCCTCCATTCCCGTTCTTGCCCGTAGGTTCCATCAGGACCTCCCGCCCTCTCTCTTTCCGTCGCACAGTTCCGTTCGAACACGGTCACATGTATATGCAAATTTATTCTACCGATGCATTAGTGAGCGCGTCGCGGGACTTTGTGTGCGTCAATATATACGTGCGTAAGCATATAGGTACTTGTACGAGACGCTTACGGCCCTGATATACCCCGCGGGGCGCGTGTACGTCTGTGTGAGTGAGAAGATCCGTATAGTCCAAGCTGATCACGGCGGAGAGAGGATCATAAATTAAATGATGTAAATGCTCCGTCCACCCTCTATCGCAGCGAGTGGAGACGACACACAACATCATCCCCTCGCGCCCACCACTCCCTCCTTGCCGCCAATCTCCCCGAACCACCACCCTGACCCCGACGATCGTCCCCCTTGCCTTGACGTTGAACCCGACTGATTATAATTATCGGGACTCTGGCCCCTCGCGCGGGATGAAAGCGAGCGGATGACGAAGAAAACGAGCGTGCTATTTATTATGTTAGTTCTGCGAAATGTGATGGATGCGAAATGTATTTGAAGCTTATCATGATTTGCACGATTCGATAACGAAAGAATGGGAAAGAGATGGGGGAAAAGGATGCGAGCGGACTGAAGGGTAATCGGAAACTAATTGGAAGTAAATACGGTCCCGTGTAATTGCATGTTTTAATTTGAAGTCACGCGAAAGCGTTCTCGTGCCAGTTCGTTCGATACATGGATGATACTATTAGGATGATAGGCCTTCATTTACCGCGCGCTTTAAAAGAACTGTATCGTAAGTTCTATAATTATTCAAAAATTACATCTTTATCCGGTTGAGGCTACCGACAACGTTTCGAAGTTTCGTTGTGATAAAATAAAATCGTCGAAATTCTGATCGTTCCTTCGCCGGCATTTTATTGGAGATTCCTGTGCAGTGTCTCGATGCGATTTAAGTTTAATATATTGGCTAAAAGGCAAGCCCGCAAAATTGTATTTTAAATGCACTACATTAAATCTATTTATTGCTCTCTTTTCTATGAGTAATATCCTCACTAAAATGAAAACCTTGTTGAAATAACGGACATTTATGATTTGCTCCGATAACGTTATGATAACGAAAATACAGGATATCATGAATAAAATGTATTGCGTATTACCGATTATACATATCAATTATTCAATTCACGCGTTACATATTTATATACATACCTATAATCGTCCAATATATCTTAAATAATCTAACAGTGAGAATCGAAAATATTTCTCTAATTGTAAGCGGGTAATAATGTAAAAGGCAATATTTTTAAGTATTCAGGAGCGGTTATCCAAATATTATACGAATTATTGCTAATTAATAAAATATTGTAATTAATAAATTTATAAAATATCGTAACAAATTGGCACATCATACCAATGAAATATTCATCAATAATGTCTGTACAACATAATTTTATCACACTGACCCCTCCAAATGGCAGACGCGTTTTATTGCATCCCGCTGCGCAACAAGAGGCAGTTTCGCGCTGACGGTAGGATTCGCATTTTCTATAGAGAACTCTTGGGTATCGCCGCAGAAAGAAAAGCTCGAAACGAATCAATCCAATCAGAGACGACATTGTGCGATTCGCTCCGCTCTCTCTCTCTCTCTCTCTCTTTCCGCACCAGTAAACTCGGTTTGCTGCGCCCGGTACACCTCGGCAAATTAACCCAAGTTTCACGCGCCCCAGCCAAAACTTGATACTCTTGGCACGGCCAATCAAACTTCGAGTTTCGGTAATCCCCGGGCCAAATACTCCCGTTTACACATTACAGGTTATGGTATAAGACGGCCCGTTTCCTCGAGTTTCACCGCCGTTAATACCCAGAGTTTCCGCCGCAAGTTGTCATCCGGTGGCGGCAGCCGGTTACAACCGCGAGACCGCGATTTCCTCGTACGAAGCGAAAAGAAAGAGACAAATTATGCAAAAGTGTCTAAGATCATACTGTTGACTTTTGTGGAGATCACGTCCGCTGACTCGTCTAGGTATAGAAATTCTTACTATAGCAGCACGCGCAGACTCTACCATTCGTTAATCGAGTTAATTAGCGAAAAACGTGTACATAAAGGCGGAACGAGAAAAAGAGATTGCAGCGATCGCTATAAAACTAGGAGAAGAAAACCGAAGGACCGAGTTTTACCAAATGAAATTACTTGAAGCAACCGCATTACTTTTTCAGTGCCACTATCCGATCGGGTGCTTCCCTTGTTACGAAGTCGTACGATGACCATCAGCCAACCCAACCCTCCATCCAAGACCAGCTACATTCCATGGATTTCGAAGGGAAACGCCGATGTATTCCTCCATTCCCGTTCTTGCCCGTAGGTTCCATCAGGACCTCCCGCCCTCTCTCTTTCCGTCGCACAGTTCCGTTCGAACACGGTCACATGTATATGCAAATTTATTCTACCGATGCATTAGTGAGCGCGTCGCGGGACTTTGTGTGCGTCAATATATACGTGCGTAAGCATATAGGTACTTGTACGAGACGCTTACGGCCCTGATATACCCCGCGGGGCGCGTGTACGTCTGTGTGAGTGAGAAGATCCGTATAGTCCAAGCTGATCACGGCGGAGAGAGGATCATAAATTAAATGATGTAAATGCTCCGTCCACCCTCTATCGCAGCGAGTGGAGACGACACACAACATCATCCCCTCGCGCCCACCACTCCCTCCTTGCCGCCAATCTCCCCGAACCACCACCCTGACCCCGACGATCGTCCCCCTTGCCTTGACGTTGAACCCGACTGATTATAATTATCGGGACTCTGGCCCCTCGCGCGGGATGAAAGCGAGCGGATGACGAAGAAAACGAGCGTGCTATTTATTATGTTAGTTCTGCGAAATGTGATGGATGCGAAATGTATTTGAAGCTTATCATGATTTGCACGATTCGATAACGAAAGAATGGATATAAATAATTCTCGGGTATCTGAAAATTCATGCCAAAATGTTCGTAATCAATGTATAAAGAATTATCATCATCAATGTTTAAAGAAATATCACTGGAGTAACTTTACAGTTTTTAACTCGAGAAATGAAAATTTCCGCATTATATTAATTTCTTGCCTTTTATTTTCTCCCATTGTCGAGAAAAAAAAAATTTATTGTTTTTTTTTTCTACTTACTTCTCATTCTCGAGAAACGTGCACGCTTCGGAGCGGAATCGGCACTTAAACGGGGTTATCCGAAACTTACGTTATCTGTTTATACCTCTCAATATCCGGTTCGCCGATATTGATCTCCTTTCTTTTCCATCCTCCACCGCAGCAGCGTGGAAGAATAAGTACCCGGCAGATTCTCACCGAGGGATCGATAAGCGTGAGCTGTGACCTGATTTCTCTGATGTTAACTCGGCGAGGAAAGAGCGTAGAATTCCGAAGCCTTCGATCAGAGATGGGAAGGATCGGCAGGATCGCTAAGCCCCCTGCTCTCAATCGGATTCGAATTTGATAGTATTTGAACAAGCAGCGTCGCTCTCGTAAATTCGGCACGCCGTTTGTGTATCCCATCCCCTTTCCCGTCGTCCTCCTATGCCTCTTGGCTCCCTTCTTCCGCACGATCCGATATTTGGTTCGACGCTGATAACCGCTATCGATTGTTGTCGCCCGTTTTCACAAAGAATAAATCGTGTTTGCAATGAGCGAGAGTAGTAACTTCTCTACAAACTCCCGCGCGCTCGAATAGATCCAGAACCAGATCTCAGAAACAACAGTTGCAAATTGCAATAAATATATATATATATATATATATATATATTATTATTTACAAATGTTTGATTAGTCTCACCATGGATGACTGATAGACAACAAATAATCAATAACTTTCTGTTTAAATATATTAAAAATATATATTTATTGTAAATTATAATAAAATAATATATATTAAGAGAGAAAAAACTTATAGTCAAAATTATCGCTTATATATATTAAAATATCTATAAAATATTCTAGACTTACTTGAATAACAATATTACTTTGTAACGTGTATGTGTGTGTTCGAGATTAAAAAAGATTAATTCGACCGATATAAATCTCGAAAAAAAGAGAGAGAATAAACAATCTTTCGATTAATTTGATAATACATTCTCGATTCTCTCGCAACGATCCGCAAAGCGTTAATCAATATGCAGCGAATTGTTTTACGAATTAATGTATCGTTGTGTCCCTATTGTGTATCCGTAAAATATATCAAGATTGTTATTCATTTCGTTCTTATGAAGGTTATTTATCTAATCCGATACTGTATGTTCGCAGTCTTATATCGAGTTCATGCGATATACGTCGACGATGTTCGCGACCGGGCGCGCTTACACCCTGAACGTAAAGCCGATGAAAATGCATTGGCCGTAAATAACGTCGGTCGGGTTTCGATGGCGCGCACCCGCGCTTACAAGGAGATAAAATCAACTTGACCTCGTTCCATCCCCCCGGTCGCATTTTCAGCTTCTTGTCGTCCTCGCCTCGACTCGGGCGATGAAATGGAAACGCTCCCGTTTCCGATTGGAAAAGGTGATAACCATTAAGAAAAATCGGCTTCGAATTAAATTAATGGAGATGACGCAATCGTGTGACCAACAATGCCGCGGATAACGTGAAGAAGATTTTGTAACGACTTAATTTCTTAGCGCGCGAAAAGAGTTTTACACAGGAGTCTAAAACGGAAAGTAAAAAGATTCTTTTGTTCAGCGACGCGTTTCAATTTATTATTATTGGAATTTTCATTGAAGAATCTATCGTCAGAACATTCTCGATATTTATTTAATTAATACTTAATCTAATTCCGTCCGACTGCGTCGGCTGCCTGTTACGATTAACCGCATCGATTGATTTCAACAGCAGTCAAGCGAAAAATTCTGCTACAGTACGATGTTTATGCAATCCCGGATTACACGCTTAATATGCAAAATGTATGTACGCATGTGTACAATACGTATCGTAATTATGATGATCAACGTGCCGTGCTTTCCATATCAATATCGGTGTAATTATATACCTCCTATATGCAGAGAAATAGCCAATATTGATCGAATGAAAATGATGTAGGAATCCGTATCTTAAAAATTGTATATTATTATTTCCGTCAAAGTATCGACGTGATAATTATGTATAAAAAAATATTATTATATATCATATGTAAATTTAAAAAGAATTGCATTGTTTTCTAAAAAAATTATATATACATATATACACTGTCGCATAACGATAAAATCATTGCATTAATATTAATCATAAGAAGAACTATAATATAAAAACCGATACCGTAATATAAAAATCTTATAAATCGTCAACCCGACGATATATCTTCGCGAATCAGGTAGTTACGTTAAATTTTGAGATTGGATTCCTATGGCTTCTTCAATATTCAACTTCGCGTATCCGTCGCTTCCGCTTCCGAAAATTTTGATGGGGATTTTAATCGAATAAAAGGAAGAGCAAGAGGCGAGTGCACGCGGAAACAAAACGGGTGCTTTTACAGCGGAGGGTGCTGAATATTCAAAGCGATAAGGATGGAAAGAGTTCGTCATTCCAACTCCCGTTTCGCTACGATGCTCGTGGATTTCGCTTAAAAAAAAAAAAAAAAAAAAAAAAAAAAAAAAAAAAAAAAAATTCTACCCACCGACGCGATTGAAAAAAAAAAAAGAAATAAAGAAATAAACACATCAACATTATTGATAAAAAATGCGCTTGCATTTTAATTGCGTTGCATGATTCTATTCTAACAATAAACTAACTTTAATTCTATCGCTTCTTTAAGGATATATCTCGTACAAAGAAAGCTTTAACTCGACTGTTATTGTGTATTTCCTCTTGTGTTTATACGTATCAGTGCAAGATCGGGATACGTAGATATGTACATACGCGCGCGAGAGACAGAAGTTTAATTTAACCACGGGAGACCTGCTAAAGTCTCGTCTACGACTGTTTTGTATATATAAGATAGAACCGGGACAGTTAAATTAAACTTACACAAGTAACGGTATTATCTCTCTTGTAGCTAACCCCCTTACAAAAGCAGTTCTTGCATTTACATGACCAACCGACGGGCCTCACCCGTTAGAGATCCAAAATGGCTTTCTCCAGTATATTCCGTAACTGCCGCGTTAACGGGATACGGGTCAAAATTAAATTTTGCAGTGCGCCGACGTTAATTCGTCGAGACATTGCAGGATAAGTTAACAGGCTTTTACACCGGTAACGTAGTTACGCTTCGTTACGGAAAATTCAATCAGGGGACACGAAATATTTAAACCGATAATCGTTCAACGTGCCCTGCCTGCGCCTGCAGCCATAATGTTATCTCGCCGATGTAAGCATATCTGAAAAGCGACGAGATATCCATTATGGATCTAACTTCGTCGAGCAACGGAGTCTGTAAAAAACATCAATTTTACATAATCTCGTTAGAGATTTCTGTTATTACAATTAATATACGAATCAATCGTGAAGTTTCGGATAAAGATCTGCTTCGCATATGTTATTCTTGTAATGTTATTGCTCAATTTATTGCCTTTTTAATTTTAATGATTGTACGTCCATCACTGACGCATTGATCCATGCATTTATCTTGATCCGCGTTCTTCGTTGCGGAATTTACTAGCACGACTTGTTTATTTCCCGTTTAACCCGGAATAAAAATAATCCAGTTTTTGTTATAAAAATTTGCAAAGCCACCTCTCTATGTTATACCAATCCCTACATATCGTAAAGCATAGAATCGCAGCTGCACATAAGTCGCCTGTCTAAATAAAAGATAACGGCCGCGCGCCGTTTTTGCATCTCGTATTTATTTCTTCTATCTTCTTTTTTCCTTCCCGCATCAAAATTTTTATATATATTCCGACTTAAGTTTATAAAGCAGAATTTAGTCGGCCAATTCGCGAAGCGGGTTAAAGTACCAAAGATATCTAGACTAATTCAAGTCCATAACGTAACATTTAAAAGGCAATACCCCCCGGCCGACTTTCTCTTCAGTACCAAATTATTATTCTTTACACTTTACATCGTAAAGCGTATGGTTGTTCTTGAGCAGCTGTATAGTCGCGTAAAATGTCAGATGCACATCGGAACGTAGTCTATGTCTCGTGCATTATTTTTTTCACGTTCTTTTCGCGTAGTTAAAAGTTTCGTCGCACATAATAAATAATATTTCACCACATAGGGAAGAATGTGACACAAAGCTCGACTTACAAAATAATTTACGGTCGCAATGTGGATAATAAAAAATGCAAGCAAAATTATGAATTAAGAAAAGTCTATATATACGATAAAATTGAATATATCCTAAACAATGCGATAAAGCAGCAGAATGAGAAATAGAATCGTTCTCTTCTCGCGTACCTCCAATTATATTTGACGTATACTTGATGCCCGTCGTTATCGTTGACAAGATTATGTATGAAGACGCGACTGCGCTTCGCTCGCCGAATATCCAATTGAGGATAAAACGACGTAGAGACGCGGAGAGACGAGGGAGAAAATCGAGACGTTATTTCGCACTCTCCGACCGAGGTAAAATATCCCCGCAAATAACCCGAATTCTATCTGGATTTCCATCTGGATCTCGAGGAAGGAGTGCGCGCGAAAAAAGAGGGATAAGGAAGTGCGAGGTGAAAAGAGAGAGGACGAGTTCGGAGAGGTAAAAAGAACGGGCCAGCCATCTGCTTATGTATTCGATCACGTAAGTACACACGGGAGCACAAAGAAAAAGAGGAGTCGGCCGAGTCGAAGCTACCGCGATCGGAAGTAAACGGTGGGAGGGGGGAGGGGGGGGTGAGATCTCGAGGCAGTGGCGTCGATCGGGTTGCCTCCCTCGAGAATATCGCGATATTGCTCGCGTTAACCGGCTTCAAAATCCCGGACCGTACGCCGGCGCGTCCGGAATTTTAAACGTAACGCGTAGCAATAGAATCGCCAATGGTGGCGGCAACAGACGAATCATACCGAATAACATTGATGTTTACAACACGATACTTGCTAGTATCTATAAATATTATGAATTTGATGTAACAACTTTTAATAAGGAAGAAAAAATTTTAGGATCTCTGTTCTGTAAATCTCAAGAGAAATGTAAATTGATAATCTTATCTTTCTCTAATTTCAGCTTTTTTTATTTTAATAGGATTTTGGTTTTTATTAAAACTAATAAAATATTGATTTTATTAGACCTAGCGCCATTGGATATATATAAAATGAAGAATATTAATATATAGAGTTTGGTAATCTAATGATAAAAGCACTTGTTCGATAAGGGAAGGATTCTCCGATTTCAATCCCTATTCCAGTCAATCTGAAACTCGACATTTTTTTCGCTCTTTGTCTTATTTAATTAAATTGTAATAAAAAAAAAAAAGATATTCAAAGTTTAATGTTTTAAAAAGTGATAAAGAAAAGAAAACTTCTATTTGAAATTTCATGCTTTGATATTCTAACTTTTGACATACATAGATAATCATATATGAGCTAAATGCGTAATGCATATTATTAAAGCCGTTGGAAGGGGAGCTATTTTGATTAGTGGGTGTGCTCTCTATACAATTATAGCTATTGTAACCGCACTCACCGCGCTTTAGCGATGATACGAGCGATATCCGGGTATTCAGCACAAATACATTCCCTACCATCATCACAACGATCACTATGACTGGCAGATAAATATTATTGAAGGCTAACGAGATTCTGCCGTGTAGTAAAATGCAAAGTGACAGGCGCGGTTTCTCCATTTTCAATTCTGCCAATATTTCTCTCTCTCTCTCTCTCTCTCTCTCCCTATTTCTCTTTCTCTCTGTCTATCTCCTTTGCGCAAGCGTGTTTTTAACGCTTCCCATTTAACTACGTATGCTCGCGCAAAGAAAATATGAGTTGATCGAGCGTGACGCGGAGTAAAATGAAAAAGGAAAGGTAGACACGCCGGAGAGAAAGGGGACATGACAGAGCGATCAGAGAAACGGGAGTTGCATCATTGAGATGCAATTTCAATATCGATATGTCGGATTGCTTCGACTTAGCGTTGGCGGCGGAGATCATAGAGTCGCGGCCGTCGAAGAAGAAACTGGATGCGATGGAGATAACGAAAAGAGAGGATGCAACACGCCCGTAGCTTATGCGCGAGGCTCGCAGAACACGCGAAAAATCGAGTGAAATTGAGCGAGATATTATTGAACGGTTGTGCCGTGAAGAATACGGAGAGAGGGGACGAGAGAAAAGAATGGGTACCGCCGACGCATACGTTGCAATTGCAATTGAACTGTATACATCGAGCCGACAGTGAGCACCCGCGTGCATAAAGAATTGAAGAATGACGTCCGTTTCGCTTGACGTACCAACGTTCTATCGAATAAAGAGGCAGAAAAATTGGATCCTTGTTTCGCGGGACAAAAATGTTCGAGAATAGCGATAAATTCAAAAATAATACAACATGGTAAAATATAAAAAGTTTTACGCATTATATGTGACTTTCAGCCGTTTATTTAGTTTGTTATAATCTTAAGAAGCCGGAAGCAGTGATATATCAATGCCACGATTGATCGAGTTTATTTTTACATAGAAATTCGGATATTTTTATTTTCAAAAAACAAAAATAGAATTATTAATCGATAACACTACTAAAAATGAATGAACACTATTTATCGTTAGATCATAAATAAAACATTAATTTATAAAAAAGCATTCAAAGAACATATGACTAATGACGACCAAACATGATTTTGCCAAACTATTAAACAACTTCTCTTTTATATTCTGTAATAAATCTCCAAATCAGAAAGAAGATTTATTCTCGACAATTTTCAATTTCGCTTTAAATTTTCTTCATGGCGATATATAATTTTAAAAGAGCGTAATTTTTCACGAAAATTTCAATAAACTTGTTCGTGTCTGACGTCATATAGTTGAACCGTCTATCATATCGCCTCAAACGATTCTAGGAGTTGTTACGTGCACGTCGATCGCACGCTTGCAAAACCGGTACGATGCAACCGATGTATCGAATTTAACTTCCAACCAGATTCGCAAGATGTCTCGCGGCTATCTTTCGTAACGCAGAACTTCATTATTCTCCGTATCGTTGTAAGACGACGTCGGGTTACCGGCCCCGACGGACGAGAGGGACACAGAGAGAAAGAGAAAGAGAAAGAGAGAGATAGAGAGACAACGCCGAAGGGAACAAAGTCGCAATTTCCACGTGAAATTCAACCGGCATGCGGACGTAATCAGAACGAGAGACGGAAACCCCCGTGTGCCCCATGGACAGAATTGATGGACAGCCGGTGGTCCGTGACGCGACCACCTGACATTCTTGTCTGATCGGGTTGACATGCCCCTGGGATCATGCATGCGAGTTTCGTGCTCACGTAGCAAAACGTCTGCTCCGATTCTCGGCGACATTACCAAGTGCACAGTCTCGAAACTCAATGGCAAATTATCTTGGCAAAACATAATAAAAAGATTAATTCATCGACCATCTCTTCCATTCATGTGCAAATCAAGATTTGTATAGCTACGATAAAAATGTAAATGTATTAATCTTAGAAATATCAGTTCTGACACCAAATTATTTGCAGCAATGATATTAACGCAGAAACAAATTCGCGAAGAAAAAATTATTACAGCTAGTAAGAAGAAATAACTATTGTTTTTTTTTATTTTATAAAGGAAATTTTAATGTATTTATTTTTTAATATAATATAAACACTAAACACAATGCTGTCCTTTCTATCTCTCGTAGAGGAAAAGTCCTTTTAACGCGCCGAACTGAAATATGCACGACTGTCAAAAAACGCGAGCAGCTATTCGCATTGCGTCACATACGTGATTCCAACGCGACGCGTAAAAGCGTCGATTTTGAAATACGAGCAAATACCTAAGCTGCGTCTGAATACGGCAGTCGTTTGCACGCAAATACGCACTATGCGCGAATCCGTTTGCGAATCGGTAAGCCGCGCGGAATGTCGCGTTGCGTTGCATTGCATCGCGACGCGTTGCAACGTAACGCTTTCATAAATAGAAAGAGAGAAAGCACGGGCGCGACGGACGCGTGCCTGCACGCGAAATTGAAAGCACGTCTCGCGAAATCGAACCGAAATCTGTCCCGGGATGCAACCGAATATGAACGATACCGACAACGTGACGCGACTCGACGAATGCGACGCGCGTCGATTAATACCCGAAGTATTAGTGATCCAATATATTTCTGTCTTCAAGTTCCATCAATGTCAGATATTTTGATAATTTTTTAATGTTACCATTTTAATGTCTCGATAATAATCTATCATTTTTGCTAGCAAAAATATAATAATGTTAAAACTGTAAAAAGATAATATTGAAAACTGTGTAATGTTTCAAATTTTGAAGCAATCGTTGATCTCTCAATCGCATTATGCATTATAATATATCCGAATGTTTTTATCCTTTAATATTCTCTATATCAATCATTATAATGTACGAAAGAAAAAATAATTACTTGAGTTATTTAGAATCTGTTAGATATATTTTTCCATATTTAATTATAGACATATCGCTATCGTGCTTTATTATCCAAAAAAAAACAACTCATTATTCAAAAAAAAATTGCTTAATACTAGGATTAAATCATATGTGAGAAATATCGCAAATTAATTATTCATATACGTACAATAAAACAGGGAGAGAGAAAGAATATATGTTATCTTAGAAAATTATAACTGTGAAAGATACATATATCTTTTATAAACAACAAATTAAAGCTATATGGCTTTTGCATAGCAATCATATCATTACTTTCATTATGATTAATAAAAATACTAAGTGCATATTCTTACTTGAAAAGAGAAGAAGAATGGCTTTTTTCATGTTTTCATTATTATCGTTATATTTTCATTATCATCCCTATCTTAATAATGTATATATATCTATTGCCATTTATAAGTCCAATTGCCACGTTAAATGCTTGTACACGCGCGATCGCAGAAGCGACTACTGTCCCTGCAGAATTCTAGAGACCATCCATACATATATATATGTAGACTGTACGTCGTACGCGGGAGTAAACACGCATCCGCAAAACAGGACCCAAGTATCCTATCTGTCACAGACGTTTCAATGAACACGTAACTAATAAATAACACCTGAACGTAAATTGATTACGTGTTGACTATAAACTCTCGTCAAACAAGCTGTAATTTAGTATAATTTTTAAGAACAAGTTTTTAGACTAGGGTAGAGCGGGGTCAAAAGTAACAATTTGACTTTAGAATTTTATTGTAAAAAAACTATTAAAGTATTCTTTTCTCAGATATCTCGCCTAACGTTTGAATATTTCAACACAAGTTTAGAGTCAATTTTCGAAAACATTCAAACTATGTATAAAACATAAAATACAGTCATGTAATTCAATTATGCATAATTAAATGTTACAAACGTCTATTGGAGAATAGCGAAAACATTATGCTGTAAAATCTGATTAGAGATCCCCGTGCGATCCCTCACGTTCATTAAACGATGGCAGGATATGGTCGCGGTACACGAGAGCGGCTGTTCGAATAGACCATTTCCCTCCGCTCGGATCGCCCCGTAACACGCGCAATTCATCCCCGCAGCCCTCGGCCGTTAGCGTAATTGCACGTACGGGCGCCATTAGATACGCGCAACGCTACGTCGGATCCTGCATCGAACCATCTGCAAAATCGTCACTTTGTTTCGGCGTAAATCATGCCTGGAGCAATCTCGGAGCACGAGAACGCTCGATTCACTCATCTTGATGCATCTCGCCCGAGGCAGTCGCATCCTGTCGCGCGATGTATGCACGTAGTGCATACGCGATTTGCCCCGACATCTTCATACCGGCAAAACCGACATTATACAATACATTCTAGAATTCGAACAGCAAACGGAATATTGCAGAGATGGGAAAACAACGTATTATTACACGGAACAAATTAAATGTGGTAGAAAGCAAATCCGATCCTCGTCCATCTTTTTTGCGCTTTTTATTTTCGGAATAAATTTCCTATCCATACTTAATTCATCCATATTTAAATTTGATAAAGGATTGAGGTGCTCGCTTTTGAGGAAACTTGGCGGTGCCCCTACGAATGTATGACTCGAATTAATGTGCGACTGGGTCATTCGCGATTTCTGTCCAGCTACCAAACGCATTCATTACGAGACAGATTGATCGAAAAATTATATCAGGTGATTGCATAAGTTCGTGCCCGATTTAAATATAAACTTCAATAGATTATATTTTAGAGATATGCACAATCAGAAATAAATTTAGAATTCTTAAATATCAAATAAATATGAAAGTTCTCTAATATATATAATTCTCTAAAAAAAATAGATTATAAATTGATGCAATCATATCTAAGTACGCTTGATGCAATTTTTTTCATTTCAAGTATTACATATTGCAACATGGGTTTCATTAAGTTCGTTAAATTAAAGTCTTCTCGAAGATTCGATTATCTGTGAAACGCGTTCGACAAAGTCGAAAAATATCAATAAAACCGAAATGTTAACAATTTTAGCAGTTTTTGTGCTTCGAGCAGAGCCCATGTATCGCAAACATGTATCGAAAAAGATAACTCACGAACATGCGGTTGCCGGTGATGATCCGGTTCGAAGGACCATAAAATGTTCAAGAGTGACGCGGTTTTGGCACAGCGAAAGTTCAGGATTGCACGGAGTTATAACGCGGACGGACGTGACGAAATAAAGTACATAGTTTTTAAGGCGACCACTCGTATGTTTAATTTTTTTGTCTTTTTATAATTTTATAACCCACAATGAACTCAATTATTTAATTTAACGAATTTTATGAAACCCATGTTGCAATATGTAATACTTGAAATGAAAAATTCTAGGTATAATTTCAGCGCAAATTTTATGACATGATCTTAAACAAATATGATTAAATGTTAATGTAATATTCTTCTGTCGCAAAAGCTGAAAGATTTTATCAAACGCGACGAGGAAGTTTTTCAAACGCTTGGCCGATTTTCGAAACTTGGTCGATGATTCTATATAATTTCCGTGGAACAGAAATCCGTAGTAATATTCATCGCTGATAGAGTTTCAGGACAACTATCTCCTCTCTCGCAGATGCTCTCTAGCGAAACGGACGTTCCTCGCCGAGGCCTTCTCGCGCGCGGAGAATGTCTCGATGGTCGGTTGCAGATGTACCTAACTGCACTACGGGGCGTATTCATTATCGGCCCGCCGGAACCCAGGTTGCTGAGACGATTAAACAGGGAATGGGAGGATCCCCCAATGATTGGCTACACGGGACCGATTCGCTGTCTACGGCTTTATCGCACTGTCATTCTACCTCGCTATATTCTGCCTGCGCGTGGTATCCTTATCTCTACAACTCCCTTTTATTTCCTCGACCATAATACGTTACATACGCCTCGATCGATCTCACAGCGGAAAATTCTAAAAAATAAAATGCTCGGTATATGCTCGGCAAGTCGCTACGTCGAAGATTAGCAAAAAGGTATTCGAATTTGACATCGATAAAAAATTATGATGATCCCTATCTATATATATATTGTATAGTCTGTATTAATACAACAATAATGTTCTATTACAATAACTAAATTGAATTAACATTCACATTATTTAATTTTCTCTTCGCGCTTCTTCTCTTCTATATTATATAAATATATAAAAAAAGATATGTTTTTGATTTCATCGAGAATAAAACGTCTTAGAAAATCGATAATGTATCGATCATGACTTAATAATCGCACCATAAATATTCGAATAAAAAATTGTCTAAGTAAATCGATTGTTACAATTTCCTCATTCATTCGACGATTAAAATCTTTACGATATTATAGAAAAGCAGCGCTAATAAGACTTCCAAATTCAACATTGTGCGCATAAATTCATCGCAATGATGTCGACGCGGCAATCAGTCGAGTTGCAAGCAGCGCATCAGCCGATCCGGACTGCACCAACGTTAATGGCAACTCATTATCCGTTCAATGGCGTGAATCCGCTATTCGAACGCGTGTGTGTCGATATTAAAAGACAACTCCGGATAAACCCCTCTCTCCCCCTTCTCTCTCTCTCTCTCTCTCTCTCTATCTATCTCTCTTACCTACGTGTATACGTCGTACGTGCGCGCAGAGCTATTATTCCATTTAACCTAACATCGGCGTTACAAGAGGCCTGTATAGGCGCATCGGGAATAGATAATCCAATGCAATCGGCTAAAATGTATTCGCGCGTCACGAGGAATGCAATTACGGATTCACGTCAGTCAGCCATTCGCGAGGCGTGTTCATCGCGCAGGCTTATAAATGCGCAGGAGGCTTACAGGCTTATGGAACATTTGCCGATTTATCGAAATCAAGGATCCATCGGTCCGACCTCATTACCGAACAAAGCGAGAAAATACCAAAGCTAAGAATAGAGTAGCGACGCTACGATTCGCGAATAATACGTCGCGGACGATATATGTATGTTGTTCCGCGAGACGCATTCATACACGCCGGTGTATTTGATTGATTAAATTTAAGTTGACGTGTCTCTCTACGTGTCTCACGTTCTACATCGAGTAGAGGTAATCCTATATCGCTGGTTACAATGTGGCACTCGGTGAGATGCACCATCCCGACGCTGGCAACGCGTCGCCGAGGCATCGTCATCAACAGCGTACGCGTTGCCACCTTGAGTTAAGCCGACACGAACAAACGTGCGTATGTGCGTGCGCGTTTATGTGTGTGTGCGCGTGTGTGTGTGTGTGTGTGTGTGTGTGTGCAGTGCGTGCCAGTTGCATAAATCCCGTCGGGATGATATACGGTCTCGAAGGGAGCTTCCAACTATTTGCCGGACAAGTCCGTCCTGCTCACGTCGTACGCACGTACTCCTTCGGCTGGCCGCTGCTATGCGACTGTAAACTGGCATGCCAGCTTTTAGGGACGGCTTCATATATCTCGCTTTACCGCCTGTCCGGGAAGAAATATAAATTCCGCATCCTAAATAAATATACGGCGCCGTATATAAATTCGTGTTTAGTCTTCGCGTTATTTTGTATCTCATCCGCGAGCGCGTTCGATCGCGTATCAATGATTTATTCAGCTACGTGGATTCGGTCCAGATCCGTGTATCTCGCGTTCAACGTAATCGAACGTGGAAATGCTTTATCGAATATAAAGTCCTGCGTGTTATCGTAAATATCAAACAAATGACAATTCGTGACATAAGAGAAGAGTTACGTAACGTATGATAAATATCCTACTTTCGAAATATCGCGTTATCTCGAATGCTACATATGTATTGCCCTTTCGTACTAAATTATCATCTAATGTGTAATAGAGATGTTATGAAAAACGCAAACATACATATACCATATGCCAAAAGCAATATAAGTAGATAAAAAAATATGTACAATATTTTAGAATCGATTTTGAAAAAATAGTACGATCTAATTTTACGCGATTATTCATTCAATTATTCATTCCTCTCTTTATGTCAGTTTTAGTAAACAATTTCCAAAAATGATATACTGCACGATGAAAAACAATAATATATTTGCGAGCTCAACTTGTTTTTCGTGAAAATGCGCAACGTGTCTTATTTATCCACTCGACTCTTCGACTATCTGTCCGACAGGAAATGGCGAATTGTTCCAAAAGACGGTCGGTGAACGAAGTTTCGAGCTTTGTCGACAGAAGCAACGAAAGGAAATAGATGTTGGTCCGCGCGAAGAGCAGGAAAAGACAGTGAAAAGGGGAAACAGTCGGAGGAACATTAACGGCAGACGCGATTTCAAACTCAAACGCGCGATCGTTTTATTTCCTCACCCCGGCGTCCTCTTTTTGCCGCCGGTGTCTCTTCTTTTTCCCGCCCCGAGACGATCGGTCTCGTTAGCTTCACTCTGCCAGTTGTGCTGCTCTCGACGAGACTTTCGCAACTATGAGGCCATTTACATACAAATGCCCGTTAGCAATGGACATTCCCGCGAGCTCTTCTCGACATCGGTAACATCGTATCGTTCCGCCTCCCTTTTCCGTCTCTTCTCACTGATTTCGCCCTCCTCTTTTCCAACATTCGCCTCGTTTCGCTTACAAAAGCTCCGGCAATTAAGCAGGTATCACATTTAAACGTTTCCGTTTTTTGAGGAAGAGAGAAAAAAAAAGAAAGAGCTTTTACTTTCGCTTCCCCTTGAAAGTCTCATCGATAAAGACAAACTGCCGTAAAAAGAATGGTGTTGTTGATTGAATAATAGAGTGAAATAGTGAATCAAATTAATAGATTACAATATTGCAAAGAACATTGCAATCTATTAATTTGACATTTTTGGCAGAATACTTATAAATAATATTAAGCCAAAGCTGCCAAATCTGACGTTAATAATAACAAATATATTCTGCTGTAGAAAAAGTAACAAGATTGAAATATTTCCTTTTATCTGGAGTAAAAAGTGCATTAATGTTAAAATGCCATTGAATGCCAGTTATTGAATCCAAATTATTTAAAAATTTGATTACTTTCTTCTCTCAAAGCTTAATATTTCCGCCCTTTTAATTTAATTTTTTTTTTACTTCTTTTCAAATCGCTGTATATGTTTTTATAAGAGGGTAGTAGTTTGTTGGCAAAATTTTCTCACTCTTTTGACGTTATAATATATTTATAATATATAATATATAATTAAGCATACTGCTTCAAACACGGGTCTTATTGCCCCAATTCTTTACTTTACAAGCAAATAATCATGAACGAAAAAATGCGAGAAAGGGACGAAGAGGAAGCAGGGGCAAGGGTGAATCGCGCACCGATATCGATACTGAATTTATGAAGACTCGTCTAGGATCACGTATCACTCTTGGGCCTTTTGCGCGAACGGGCCCGTCCATGACCCGGCCCCGTGTACGATCTGACCCGATTCATTTTTCATCAGGTTTTCTCGAACCGTAGCATAACGTCCGCGGCACGAAATCGGGCCGTCACAACTATCGCCGCCGGCGCTGGTTCTCGATAAGACGTAAAGGCAACGTTTTCCATCAGTCTCGCGCGGAATGCGAGCGCGAAATGCTGGATAAGGGAGAGAAGAGGGAAGAGCGAGAAAATCGGGAAGGTGAAAAGTGAGAGAAAAGCAAAATTGCGAATGCCCGCCGTGAAGTAGCCGAGTGCGGGTGAATGTCTGAGCAATACGTGCTTCCACCGAATGTTTCGACTTAGCTATACAATTTGATGGAAATGTTGCGCCCTCCGCGCGCGCGCGCGCGCGCGTGCGTTCGCCGCTACTTGCCTGTCGTCCCATATGGTTGTACGATGAAGGCGCGAGACGGCGAGCGGATCGAAGCAGTGCACATCGTTACAAGGTATGTGAAATATATCGACAGACCCACGGCAACACACGGGACGTGAAATCGTGTGCGAACGACGTAAGGAAAATTGCGATTTCTTAAATGAGATCTCGCCTGATCCGCGTGAAACGTCGTTTTTCTTTAACCCGCTTTGCAAAATCCGCTCAAAGTAAACGAGCTATATTAACGCGGATTCGTTATTAAGAGGCAGCGATTTCTAACTAGACGAATTAAGAAGTATTGGAAAAGTAATTTTCATACACTGCGTATACGATATAATGAAGGCATATAGCTGTACGTATTATGAGTACAAAAAAGCAATGTTTTTCTTATATATTTTTAATATTATGCAAGAAATTATAACTTTCTTATAACTACATGTAATAACGATGCCCGTGTGCATGAATTATTTTATCAAAATATTAAGAATAGAAGCAGTAAGATGTGAAATACTGAGGATTTATTCCGTGCTTTTAAAAGAAATCAACAGTCACGAGCGTTAAATGTTGTAAGACATCCTTTTTCGCACCTTTTTAACGTGATTAAAAATCTCTCTTCGAGCTTCTCTTCGAAGCACAAATCAAATCATAGAACGAATTTTTCGCGGTTTTTCGCACTGTTGCTCCACGCAGCCAGTTATCCTTCACCTAGGTTATCAGTCAGAAATCCCAATATTCGACGAAACTCGCGGGAGGCAGCTTCGCTCGTCGCGGAAGCCGCTCCCATTAAAGAGATGAGATTTCACCGAAGACTGCGCGTTTCCTCTCTTTCTCCCTCGTTTCTCCTTCTCTTTCTGTCTCGCACTCTGTCTTCCATGTTGGAAAAACCCTTTATGCCCGCGATTCTATTCTGTTCTGTGTGCGTCGCGCGCGCAATCTTTCTCGCGTCCCTTTTTACCTGTCCCCTTTTTATCTCGCCAACGAGAAAGCCGCGAGCGGGATTAAATACCCGCGTTAATCCGATTCGCTGTAAATGTTTTCGAGCGCGACCATCTCCGTCTCTCACCCCTTCTCTCGCTTTTTCGCGCGTTCCTTCCCATCTCTTTTTCTCTCATCGTACTTTTTTGTCGAAAGGCTTTCTCGTCGCGAGCTTGCAGACGCTTCGCACACGGGGCTTACATTTACGGGGGTGTATGCGTGCGGTTTGAAGCTCCACGTAGCAAAGGCTTGCACGATAACGTCATCGCAAGCGGAGAAGAGGAATAAGTTCACATGTTGAAAATGTCTCCTCTCTCACATATTATTGCTTTCCTTTTCTCCCTTCCTCCCTCCCTCTTTCTCTCTCTCTCTCTCCTCTTCACTCTTCACCCTATAATCTCGGTCGCCGTGCTAAATTTATTCATAGCCCGGCTAACCCTGTTATGGTGTATTTTACTTACCGCGAGGGCGGAAGCCGAGCAAACGGAGTCCTATGCCTCCGATGCTTTTCTAAACACACGTTATATCAAAGATAGCACCTCAAAAAATACTAAAGTTCAGCTCAAAAAATGTTTAGTTCAAAAACAAAAACAAATATATATATCTAAAAAATCTCTACAAATTTAGTCAATAAAGTTAATAAAAGAAAAGTTTAGTGCAACATCTCATATTTAAATAAATAAATAAATAAATAAAATTTAGAATAATTTTTCAAAATTTTTGAAGAAAAGAATGATGTTTTTTTTTAACTACTCTTGTGCTTTAGATCCTTCTCCATATCACATCGAGGAAACGTCATATTATTTTATCTTATAAATTGATAATCTTATATCTTTACTTTGGCTGGAATATATGTTCAAGGCACGCATCTCAAGTTTTTACGCTATGAAAGTTCAAATCAGTCAAATTCGTGTACGTTTTGTGCCTGAATCGTGACCGACCATCCAATTGAAACCAAGGGAATCATCAATAACTTTACTCACCGTGGAGCTAACTCCCGATGACGTCACTGCATCCAATTCACGTCGAACGTAATCCCTGCAACACACACAGCGAAAGCGGACGTTAGTTGGATCGTCGGAAATAGAAACGACGACGATGGAGTCGAGTGGACTACCATGAGAATGAAGTACGGTCAATTTTGCTAGACTGCGCAATGCGCGCACGTGATGAAAGGGACCGAGAGATCCGACAAAAATAAAAGAGTTGCATGCGATATGCGTATCATTCGAGAAAGGGAAACCAAAACAGGAATTTAATTTGTGCTCTCGTTCATGAAACTCTTCAAATTTCACGTATAATAACGAATTACCCGCGTGATTTAAACATCTTTCGCATCTTCTTTGTCGTCTTTCATATTTTTGTAACAATCGTAATATTTTTTAAATCGAATCCATGATCGAGATAACTGCGTTCTAATAATTTAAAAAATTATTCGTTTAGGTTTAAAAGGGATGTAAAAAAATAAGAGGAAACTATTACTCAAGATTACTTATGTCATTAATACAATGCTTGTATATACTGCATTCAATAACACGTTTACGATTCAACGCATCTACATTACTATCATAATAAACATTTCAATGATCGTCGGTGTCCATAATGATAAGCTCAACTATCAATGACCATTAATGCGCATAATACCTGGCAAACTCAACTACCGTCAACGATTATTAGCGTTCGCAATAGCTGGCAAATTCGATTATCACATCTTCATTAGATGCGCATTACGCAGAATCGAAAGTTTCAGATTTATACAAACGTGCAATTTCGCAAACATAGTCAGCTTCAACAAGGTCAACTTTCATGTTCCATATCTCTCTCTCTCTCTCTCTCTCTCTCTCTCTCTCTCTCTTCGCTTTCATGTTCCATATATCTCTCTCTCTCTCTTCTCTTCCTCTCGATTATCCGAAGAGGAAGATATATTTCGTGGTATATTCCGTAAGCTCGCACATACACCGGATGTCGACCCACGACGAGATCTCGTCGTCGTCGTCGTCGTCCTCCCGAGAATGACGGCCGTGACACGTCCTGCCGTCTACACGCGCCTACATATGTATGCCGGCGCTGCGATTTGCGTGATAACGTAAACTCGCTTGTCAAAGGACCCGCCGAGCGTAACTGCAAAGGAATGAGAAGAAGAGAGAGGAAAAGAGAGAGAGAGAGAGAGAGAAAGAACCCAAGCGCGGAACGAGAGAGAAAAAGGAGGGCGAGGGGAAATAAATATACGTCCGTGTACGATCGTTACATATGTATACGCGTACGCGTGCAACGGTATATATGTATATCGTTCATCGTATATACATGTACGTGCGTACGTATGCGGAACAGTCCGTGTCAGCCCGTATACTCGCTGCAACGGACATGTATTATTCAGGCTGACACTTGTGCAATGCCTAGCGCGAGAGTAGATTCCGTCCTCTTCCCACTCCCGATTATCCTCCTGCCCTCCCTTTACCCTTTATCATGTCCCATCCCCCGTCGGACTTGGGGTTGGCCTTGCGGCGAAATAAAAATGCGACGGGACGGGAATCCGCGACGCTACCCCGCCGTCGTCCTCGGGAAAGACATCGTCGAGACGGCGACGAGGACGACGACAATGGCGCGCGCTTGATGCGCGGGAAGGAAATGTTATTTCTTTAGGACACTAAGTGACAGCCCGAGGGACGTTCGGAGGTATTTGCGCCCCGAACGCTACCATCGTAGCCGGGATATCCACCGGGATGTCAGTCGGGGTGTGTGCGGGTCGCCACTTGTTCTGAGCAGCCTTTACAAAATGTAAAAACTTTATAAACTTTCATTGATATATACGTTATTAATCATAGCTTCTTAATAATAATAGCTTCGTAATAATAACTAAATGCATCCCTAATTAAGTCTGAAATATTGAGGCAGAGCCATTGATATTTTGCTAAAATAATGTAATCAACTTTGATGGAATATTAATTTGTAATTTAAATTTTTTGGCGATGTAATTGACCTCAAAGATTTAAATATGAAAAAAAGTGGCATTTGATCAAATTTATTATAAAGAGAAATTGATCCCGAATACGCCGAATTATTCCTAAGAAACGTAAAACGTCCTGCACAATCTCACTGTTCTTTCGAGGAGAGCTATAGATGAAGCAATAAGTTTCCCTTGGAAGGCGCTTGACGTGCAATTCCCGATATAATTCCGGATACATCCAGTTTCCGTACCTCCCGTGGTCATTACTTTCTTTCGCACAAGAAACAATATTCTACCGCTACCGGCCATTATTTGCATTGAGTAGACATTTAAGTATGCCGGTAGAAAAATGGTGGTAGAGAAAGGAGAGACGAGACAGGGCAAGAGAGGGCGGAAGCATTAGTGGTATTGCCATACTATTACTCGCGCCCCTTCTAATAGCCCGCCCATTAAAGATAATGAACGTAAATTATGCGTAACGGACCGCGGTTAAAAAGGTCACTTATATCTACCGTGAAGGCAGAACCATTCTAAATTGGCTGTATAGCATTCGCGATACGTGACAATATTTCGGCCGATATACGTCGAGATAGATTTAAAATTGCGGAACTTTTATCTATATAACATTTGTAGTAGTGACCGCGTGTCTCGAATAAATTTTTTACAACAATTTTTATTGTCCATTAAGTTCATTCTATCCACACAAAATGCAAGGGATAATACTCTATATCTTGTTAACATTCAAGATTAAATATCTCTATTGGTAACTAAACTTCGAATGTAAAAATTCTAAAGAAATACTGTCCACATGTGAATATTATAGATAATTAATATAATGCTTCATTAATAACTTCCACGATTTAATTTCCCCACTACTAGTTGATAATTAATAGAGCACGTATAAGTAATCGAATCAAATCGTCGCAATTCAATGAGCGAATACGAAGGTATTTATTCATTTTTATTGAAAAATTGCGATTTATATTAAATTGTTTAAATTGTGCTTTATGATACATAATTCATAAAATAATTGTACGAAATATACAAATGTAAAGTAATAATCGATAGTTATTATTAATCTTAGAAAATTAATATTATTATTAATATATCACCAGAATATATTATATTATACATCATATTTTGATACTGTATAATATATCACAAATGGTGATGCGAGCTAGTTCCGTGTTACGATGTTTTACTGTCCTTACGCGAATCTGTTATCGTTCACTCGTGGCTTCCGACGAATTTCCAATCGCCGGGAAGCAGGCAGATGGGCGCAGAAACGAGGTCGTACAGATAAAATATTTCTTCCACGGTTCATTTATCGCAAGGCAAATTCGGTGTGCTCGCGATCCGCTTGTATCCGTTTCGAGCGAGTCAACTTTGCGCCATATCGGCCTCTTAACCAACGGTTCGCGGATTAAAGCGGATTTCCGCGACTTTGCGATAGCATCGTTTCGAACAAGCTCTCGATCCCCCCCCCCCCCCCCCCCCCCCCTCGAGAGAAAGCAAGAAGAAAGGTTAAACGCGATAAGATCATCCAGAATTCCGCTTCTCGTTGGTATTCGCGCGACCACTCGTCGTTCCTTTACATCCCCTCTCGAAGCCCTCTTTATCTCCTCGACCCTTGACTCCCTTCCTATATCTCTGCTGTCTAATGTTTATGATCGATGAAACTTCTTAAGCGCGTCTTTTGAGATTTATTTCTGTCATCTGGTTGCGCCTTCGTCGAGCGATAACGATGAACTTTACAAAATAATCGAAACAATCCGTTACAGCAGCACGGCCGACTGCTTCCATCTTAGCAACTGGATGCACCCGATATATAGTCGAGTGCATTAAGTCGCTCGCTGAAGGCGAGCTAAACGCGGGGGCGCAATAATTCGCTTACTGCACTGGGCCATTTAACCCTTTCAGACTCCGAATCTCGATTTACGAAAAGGAATATCTGAATTCGTGAATAGTCCCCGAGCGATTATTCAGATGATTCAATCTAATTAAAAAAAAAAAAAAAACTGTGTGCATTATTCTCTGCTTAAAGTAAGAAATAATGATATTAAAAGCAGCAAATTTCTCACGGGAGGAATAACGAGTGCCATCCATCGCCGCTAACGCACCGAGCTATTCGCGTATAAAAAATTCGATTGCGTATCGTTACACTATCATGCGTTGCGTTTCCAGCCGTACGCGTACGTGATATTCGAGATCGAACGAGCTTCAGCCGATTTTATTCGGAATCGAATAGATGCTACATCATTAATGTGTACAACGATCCACACGTTCGCACGCTGTTACGAATGAAATCGCGTCGCGATTTCGTAAAATCGGGAGATCCGGAAACGCGGGTCTCGGTCTCGGGGGATATGGTACCGGATGACGGTCTCGTTGACAACCCCCATTTAACCGAGCTTGGTAAGAAAGTCGGATAGCTCAACATGGCGAGGTAATATCAAGCGAAAGGAGACGTTCGCGCGAGCGCAGAGCATAATTAAAACCGGCTGCTGTTTACTCGGAGGTAATGAAGGAGCAAACACAGTTTGTCTCTGTTACTGGGATATCTGCCGTCACCGTCGCCGTCGTTGCCGCTATCCACGTTTAGACGATACCGCGAGCAGCGTGCATCACCCTCTGGATCACCCACCGTCCCATCGTTCGCTGCAACGGACTTAGCTGCGGCAATTCCACGCGACCTCCCGACGGTCCCATCGGGATCGTAACGTTTTCGCGAAACTTTGTAGCTGTTGCGACTACTTGGCGTTAACGCTTTAAGCCTTTGCACCTATATGTTTCGACCGTACACAAAGTTTGATGTCGTGCCAAGGATTATTCGCCCTTCGCGTGGATGCGTCCGAAATTGTAGAATTCTCGTCGATTACACGTCGAGAAATTTATTTATAATAAATCAAGCAAATTAATTTTGTGATAATTTTTGCGAAATTCTCTAATATATATTATTCAACATTATTATGATGCAATAAGTTAGCAAAATTTTTAATTTTCTCGATCATGGGTATGTTAATAATTAATTTTGTGATTTTAAAATTTTGCTTTGTATAAGGAAAAAATCCGAAAACTTGGAGAATTGCCTAAATATGAGGAATAAAGATTTAAGCTCGATCTAAACATGGATTTTTCTTGTGTGGTATCTAATCTTCACGAGTGTCCGATTGCTGTATTAATTTTCGTTTAAGATACAACGCTCATACATGTCAGCGTTAAAGACATAAAAACGAACAAGTTCATGTATATATGTATATATATACATATATAGATATGCGAGGGCAGGGATACTCTCAACCTTCGAAATGAACGAAATAAGCTAGATTCACCTAATCCCTTATTCTCCACCTAAAAGAGATTGATATCGGCTGGAAGGAATAATGTCATTTTTGTTAGGCGCGGTTTGCTTCCCTTAATAAGAATCGCTCTCGAGTGAGTAGCAGACGATATCTTCCATCACCGATCCTATCCCCGCATCAATTTTAATCTGTCTGTAAATGGTAGCGATCGACGAAACACAGGATAATCGCAAACAAACGATGTGTGCGGATGATTATGCACAAAAAAAACTTGACTTAACAATAGGAATATTGATTAAATGTATCAAATGCGTAAAACTGAATACATAATGTGATTTATATGTACACGATAAATAAAGGAGATAAATATATTCAACAATTAATTGCGGAACAATCCTGCGTTAAATAATTAATATATGTTTAGAGAATAATATATTTTACACGCTTGAATCTCTTAAATCTTCACATTAAATTTTAATCGTATAAATCTTTATTATATATTTATGCTCGAAACCTTATTTAAAAAAAAAAAAAAGATCTTTATTTTTAGAAAAAGTAGTTCTAATATAGTATACAAAAATAAGATATCACAAAAAGAATTTAATCCATAAAAAGAGCGAATTTATCGTGCTTACATAGGATGCAAATTTGATGACGTAGCTAGAAATTAACTAGCCGATCGTCCATAATCAAATTAATAGCCTTCGTGTTCGCAATGAAACGTCATTAACGCGTATACGTTAACATACGTGCACATTAATACAGTGACGTATATATCGTGCTGTGTATGTGTGTATGTGTGTGTGTTCTACGAGACGGAATTCGAGCGACCGCAGAGCCAAGTTCGACGGCTCTAACGGAGAGCCAAAGTTGGCTCGAAGCGAGACAATTGGACGACGGCCATCGTCTTGAACGACAGCGCAGATGTGGCAAAAATATTCACAATTACGCCCCGCTTAACGCCGTCATCGCGTGAATAATAGACGCCTCCTCGGCCTCCCCGACCACGCACGCACCCTCCCGTTCTGGTCCCCATTTCGCCATTACGTTGCTTTTTCACTCGTCCGGTCGCGGGGCCTCTTCTAAGAAACTCAACCGCTCTAGAAATTGGCACAAGGTTCCGCCATACGTCGGCCAACTTATACGTCGCGCTTACTCGCCACACGAATTTTTCTATTTTCGCGCATCGACGCACCGAGAAACCGACTCACCGACCGCCATTCCGGAGCAAAGTTCGTCACATCACTTTTTGCAACGTGCACTATCGCCTGTATATTTAATGCATTTTCTAGGTGTTATTTAATTTGCATCTTATCCTAAAAGTTGCGTAATATAAATAATTCGAAACAATTATGTATCTTTTATTTCTGGCGAAACGTGATATAGATATTAGATATATATGAAAATTTATTAGATATACTGGAAAATATGATTTAATAAAAAAAATTAATATATCCTCATCTTAAATAATAAAGATAAATATGCAAATAAAGAATAAAATACAAATCTATATAGATTTGTATCTTTAAACCTGTATGTATAATACAAAAATTATATACGGTCTATTAGTCTAAAATAACACTCGTTCTTAATTAATTTGTACGTATGTCTTTTATACAAGATACTCTTACATTAGTTTTCGACGAATAGCAATTCATGTTGCTTGTCTATATCATGCAACTAGCATACGCATTTTCGTATACACAAACTGTGTACAATCCTGGAAAAGAAAAATATGACCGTTCGAAAAGCAAATGCCAATTTCGCGTGCAGTCGGAAACGACGAATCATCGTCGCGGGCGTTATTCGATCAGAGATTCGGCGAAATTCCGCGGCCAAACCATTATCGGAAAGCGCTCGTTTTAAAATATACCGGCGACGTGTGATATTTGCAATTCCGACGAGGAGGAGCCGCGGAGTTTGCTATTCGTCGGGGAGCGCTGAGAGTGCCGGACGATCGCGAGCGCACGAGTTGCATAAACACGCTCGGACGAAGCGCAGCTGCAGCTGCAGTCAACGAGTGATCGTACGTGACTCTGTATCCGCGGGCGATCGTTAAGCTTCGCCCCGAATCGGTCGTTATTTCCGATCGAACGAAACGACAAATCATTATAGACGATGCTAACGCGGTGTCCGACAGTTAGCGAGCGATTTATGTCGCGCGACCGCTCGCAAAAATTTTATAACAACGTTCGATCGATCACAGCATTACGTTAACACTGATAAGATATAGTATATTGTGTGTCCAAATAAACTTTTTTTAAATAAATAAAATTAAATAAATATATACATATATATGTATGTATATGTACATGTATATATTATAACTTGATTATATATTTTATAACTTGAATATATCGTATTTATTTTACAGATCAACATTGTATACTACAATTCCGCGTATCATACCGATGTTAAATTATTTTTTATCGTAATATCAAAATAATGTGAATTGGCAAATATATCTCATAGATCTATTGCCTTGAAATAGCTAGGACAGATTAATGCAAATATTTTACTCGCATATTTTGGAGTTTAATTAAACAACAAAATATTAATTACAACCAGTTTAAAATTTATAAAAAGTTCTCACACGCAAATTTAAAAAATAAAAATATAAATTTAAACCTATCCTTAGTTTAACCTATCCATATTCATTTTTAATGAACAACATGTATGAGTTGAAACAAAATAAAATGATATAAGATTTAATGTGTCTGTTTAAAATATTGAGTTAAATAAAATCCGTTTGTATTCTAATTGTTATTAAATTAATTTTTTTAACGCAAAATAATAAAAAATGAAGTAACAGTAATTTTTGTTTTTGATATACGACGCTCATTTCTCGTAAAAATATAATCAAATAAAATTGTATAAAAATTAGAAATTGGCATAAACACGCTAATAGTAAATATTAATCCGATAAATAATAAAATCTTTTTAGAGCTGTTCAAAAAATCCCATCGCGAGTTTTAATAGACGAGCAATATTTTCTCCAGCGGATAGTGTACTTACTGTTAAATCCGAATACTTTTCTCTCTCCTCTCTCTCTCTCTCTCTCTCTCTCTCTGTTTAACGAATTTTGTTCTACCGCTATATTCGACATTGTTCTAAAGCTATATTCGACATGAATTTGCACTTTTTCTCTGGATATTTGTCTTTCTCTTTCGCACATAAAAATGTCCAAAATTGGTCAATGGCCAAAAGCAGTCAGATACCATTCAAAAATGGGAGTTTTGCTCTTTTTTATCTTTTCTGTTTTTTTCCAATCCGTATTCACAACTATTAATCTATTTATATATACCTCGCTTTTCTCTTCCATTTCTCATGTGACTTCTTAAGTTAATACAGTATGAACAATCAACAATATAATTTTATTTATTTTTCTCGCTGTGGTTCCATTTTTTAATATTTACCATCAATAATAATTCGATTCTGACGCGAGAATAAAAATAAAATCTTTTCGCTCTGTTTAACTCCGCTAAAATATACATTTTCTGATATTATTAAAGGCGCACCACTCTACGACTCTACTTCAGTTACTTTTAGTTTTTCCTTCGATTTTCTTTTTAAAAAGTGAAAGAAGGGAGACTTGTCCGACGGAGCTATGTGTTAAAGAGAAAAATAGAAAAAGTTTACATAACGAGAAAATAGTCAATATTTTATCCGTCAACATTATTTCACGTATAAGAGACTTTTAACAAAATAAAAATAGTTTTACATTCCCCATAACGCAAATTTTTTTATGTAAATGTAATTTATTTTATACAGTACTTGATGTTATAGTATTGAACTTTCTCACGCAATGTAAATTTAAACAAACAAAAGCATACGCGGGAATACCGTCGCCGTTGCGATAGCAACAAAATGGCGTCAATATGTAGAAATATGCATTTCCAGCGTATGATAAAAGCCCGATGCAAATTTAAGGCATTGCGGTGGTTGTGCGATTTTTCTCTCTCTTTTTTTTTTTTCAAAAACCACAGGACCATGTTGAAATTTACACAACACGTTTTAGCGGTGAATATCGATCGATCCCTATCCGGAATCTCTTGGAGAGCTTTTATACGATATTTTATTTCCGATAGAGAATGTAATACCGAACTACTAACGAGGGTCGGCGACATCGAGCGAAGCGTGTTTCGGTTGCAGGTGAAACAACCGAAACCAATAATTGGTGAACATAACACCGAAAGAGCTCAATCGTGTATCGAGCGTATTACGCGGAAAAAATAAGGGGTAAACTAATAGCTACCTATTATTCCGGGATAGGGTATTATTCGCACAATGTAATTATTGCTTAACACTTCCAAATATTCATCATATACATATTAAAATATTTCCGCATATTTTTCGTACACTCTAATATCCGTAATGTTATATACGAGAATATGAAAAATTTCTACAAAATTTATTCCTTACAATTTTCAATTTCAAAGAGTTTCTGATACATAGACGGGAAGACGTTAGGGCAAAATCATTTCAACGTGAAAATATGCATAGAAAGATAAGGAGAGAGAGAGAGAGAAAGAGAAAGAGGAACATTTTCTCTCGCTATAGATAGAAAATACGCCAATGATAGTCGAATACCGACTGTTCGCGAGATAGGCGGAACGCCGATGTATTTCAATAAAGTACGGTGTGCATTCCGAAATCGACAAGCAGTTTATGCGCCTTCAGCGAATAGCACGGTGCGATAGAATACGTATATCGCGTCGGATGTGCAATGTGCACGCAACGTACCAGTTTCCGTTTCTCAGACCGCCTGTGTTCGAATACCGCCGCTCCGTCCGTTCGATCGTGGCCGCGGCGAGAAATTCGCGATGCGGAGACCGCGAGAAAAATAGCGTCCGGGAAAATAAGATATTCCCGCGACTCGCCGCCGCGGAAAATGGAATGTTCAGCGCATCAACCACGCTCGCTTCTCGCGAAACAGCAAATCTAAAATGCTATGCGCGGCCTCCCGATGTTATGCAGAATCCACACAAGATGAGAGAAAGCGATATTCTATATGTATATATTATATTTTCTGAGAAATATAACTATAGCTGGATCTTTCAGTTATCGACGTCACTTACATGTAACACTGTACATCTTCAACTCTTGCGTGCAAAGAAAATTAATATCTACATTTTTCTATTCATCTAATCTCTCTTTAAAATTGCGAATTTTGCTGCTATAACTTTCTTTTCATTGGAGATGCGATATTATGTTCGGAGCTAATCGATATCCCCGACGTCTCTCTCGCCGCTTGTCGATTTACGACGTTCCTCCCTGTTTTTCCTTTGAGCATACAAATTTTGACCTGTGTGCAATTTCCGACAAACCCGCTCGACATCTGCTTTTTATCGTTCGTCGCGCTTTACAACGTCATGGCAAAATTTTGCCACCATCTCGGATAATAAATAAAAGACATCGTCGTCTAAATGTTCCAGTCTCGACCTTAGAATGCGGTATACATAATATATATATGCCGTCGGTGGCAGCAATTTTACCTCAAGTTTTCCCGAAAATTGTAAAAATGAATAAAATAATATTTAAAAATGTTCGTTTTTAATCCGCTTGTGTTTATATGCGCGATATTGATTAATTATTAATATAATTACGTTGCGCGCAAATTTTGTAGCAAAATATATCATCGACGTTGAAAAAAAAAATAACAAAATTAATTAAAGAAAATATTCAAATTATTATAAAATATCAATTTTTATTTCTCACGATATATCACTAGTTAGATTATATTTGTGAAATTACATCAAAATATACGTCCAACCGAATTACATTAAAATCGTGACGTATGCTATGACGCATATACGCAACGTTACGATGTATGTACACGGAAAGAATCCGGTATTATGGTACATATAGCGAGCGTAATCGGATAAACAGTACCCCTCCATTATTATTGCAAAATCAATAAAACAGCCCCAGTACGTTATTACTATTATGACGTTCGACAAATCGCATTAACGTTCGGAATCGCATACAGGACGAAACAGGCTCATGGATCTCGCATTGTTCGTTACGTTTCAAAAGACCCGGCAACATGTACTACATTCTTTTTTTCACAATCTTACACAAACGAGTGTCCAAATACAAGTTTACCAGTATTCTGACAGCATTCTATGTAATGCGAGAATGTTGAAAAAAACTATAACGTGATCAACTATAAATATATACGAGATTATCTCTCCGAGTAAACCTGTGCAAAATCCTCGCAGTATATGAACTCAGAGTACCGGCAAATTTGTACTTGGATTTACCTGTATTCGGATAATATTAAAGCCGTGAAGTGCACAGCAAAACGGATCTGCTTTTGGCATTATACGAGATTCCAGTGTCGTGGTTTTTCTCAAAATAAATTAAATATATAAAATATATATTTTATATTAGATAAAATAATGTATCATCTTCGTAGCACTAATCAAATCTTTATGCGAAAGAGTTTTAACTTAGTAGACTAGTTTGATTTTGTGTTTTACGTCTTGGAAAGTGGAAAAGACGTCTTGCAGACACTTTCGCGGCGAATCTTTTCCCGGGGGTGTGTCACCCCCGAGGGAACGCGTCGGGTTGCGAACGCTCGACAGGATTAGTCGGTGGTAAAAACTGGAAGCAGCGGGGTCGCGCCATAGCATGAAGGTATATAGCTGGTGTTTCTGTTGTACGAGATGGAACGAGCCATCGCGGCTTCTCACGAGCAGCTTTGCCTCGTCGACTAACACACATATACACGCGCGCGAATACGCACACACGCACGTGCGGCTGAAACAGCCGCTCTAGATAGCACCTGTTAGCCTTACTCCAACATTACGAACCCCTCGCACCGCCACCCCGTTTCCATTCGGCGGCACCCTAACTACTCGCGCGCGTCGCTTTTACATATGATTCCCCAACCCTTCTCTCTATACGAGCCTTCCACGAGGGAGAACAAAATTTCAACGTTTAAACCAGCGAACTGCGATTCCGAGACGCGCACGTGCATGGAGTATTCATTTAGGAATATTGTCCCCATAAGAGCGAGAATACGCACCATCTTTAGTTTTCTTATCGTCACTGAAGGATCCTATTAAGCAAACGCGTATTCTGCGATTACAATTACGTGAGATGGAATATCCTATAACGTTGCAGGTAATCTCATTTTAGTACGAGAAATATTAATCGTAAATTACAGTTGCTAAAAGTAAATCAAATATAGAGCTGTTTATATTCAATAAAAATTTTTAGAGATATTTGAGAGATAGCAAAGATTCTGAAAATATCATCAGTCTCAAATATTCTTCAATATATTGTAAATAATATATATAATAACTTTTTTACGTACAGTGTAACATGATTGAAAACCATAACTACTTAAAGGGAAACGATTATATGACACTTGAAGTGAATGAAAATGTCTATCAAGATATCAAACGCGCTACGATATTGCTAATATAAAATAATTCGCGATAATCTTAAAAACCAGTGGACGCACGCAAGAGTGCTGTTTTTATGGATCATCTCCTGTCCTTCATCCTTAACACAGAGTTTAGCACACAACTCCGGTATATGATGTATATGTAATCCCAAACTTCTCTCTGCCATGGATATAAACGAAATTACCAGCCGCTCATGCCGCTGTTCTCTGAAACACCTCCGTACGAACAAAGCACGTTGAAAATTAGTTCTTTGTATGCCTGTGAATTATCGGGCTTATCAGCCACCGTCGAGTATAGGCAAATCGATAGTGTAGATGCAACAGTGAGTAATCGTTTAAGAAACTTTGTTAGATGATTCAATCTTCTTTTGTTAAATAAAATTAGTTTCACCACATATATTCCTCTCTTAGCAGTCAATTAAAGTTTGATAAATTAAATCAATTACTAATAAAACAATAAAATCATTACATAATGAACGTTACACGTTCAATAATTAATTATTGTAATTTATAATTTAATAATTCGAAATTGATAGTAGGATATCCTGTTTTTTAAAAAAAGGCCTCTATAACAATATATATTATCTTGTAGAATTTTATGTTATAAAACCTAAATTCACCGCGCCAATCAAATCAGTATGCATCCGCATTCACGTTGTAGCTATTATAAACATTCCACGCACGGCTTTTATGTATCGAATATTTTCGCGAAAATTAGACAAGCAGAAGTATCGAATCTGAAAAACGTTATGATCTGGGCGAATTCACCGAGCATGCAAATATAGAAAAACATTACACGTATATCGAGCACGCGCAACCAATTTTAAGGGAAATATTTTATATCCGCAAAAACAATTATAGCAATAATTGGGCAATGTATAAAATTAGAACAGCGTCGAAACGGTGTCTCACGATACAGCGCGTTTATTGTTTCTCGCGTAGTGAAATTTTACAAATTAAATTTAAATCGCAGCTTTTGCCGTTCCCCCCGCGGCACAAGAGAAATTCATATCGTCGAGTAGTATTATATATATACGTTCCACGAGTATCACTGTCGGATTTTTCCCGACCTCTCGCGAGTCTCTCGAGCATCGCCCGATGCGAATGTTTAACGAAACGCATTCATATGCCATGAATGTTCGCAAAGCATCAAGGTTTTTCCACAATTCGTACGTCAGAAAGAAGTGATTCTCTGATATCCGAATATTCACTAACGATTTTTATACGCCGAAAGAGCACAAAGTCTTTCCTATATTGTACACATCTCGTTTCAGCCATTCGACGAAAGAAAAGCGGCGCAAAACTTGTTGTCGTCTTTGTCGTCGAAACTCGCTTGAGAGGTACGGAATTTTCGATCTTGAGCGTCGAGAGTGGCAGTTTGTCTGTCTCTCTCTTTTTTTCCTCGCGTGCCGAGGGCGCGATATCTTTCAATTTCCCGACGATGCGTATGAGGTATGGAGCTTTACGAGGATTCGAGAGTGCCAACGCGGCAAATCGATATGCGACCTCGAGCCTCGGGCTCGGCGAGCGAATCCGAACAAGATAACCGAGAGAACGAGACGGAAGGAACGCGGCGGGAAGAGAAGAAGCGGAGAAAAAGAGATGGAAAAGCTTTATATTCGCGTTGGAAAAAAAGATCTTCCTTAGAATCCGTGAAAATGGCGGAACAGGTAGGTAGGTAGATAGGTAGATATATACGCAAATACGCGCTCGCTCGCACCGAGCAGGCGAAGCAAGCACACAAAAGCGGCGAAAGGGCGCACAGCGAATGCGAAATTTTCCGCGGATTAGTCGGATAAACGAAAAGTGTCAGATTTTTCGCCGCGCCGCGGAGAGTACGCTATTCTCCGCTTATATTTCCTTTATTTCACCGTACCGCCTGACGCGTCGGTGATGGGGAAAAAAAAGAAAAATAAAACCGCGCGCGGCAGGAGACGCGAATATGCGTTCGATATTCCACAAGTAAGTTAATACGAAGCGAATGTTAGCGAAACCACAGCGTGTTTCCGCACTGGGAGACTTTGTTGTGCAATTTTCCAACAGAACGATTGTAATAATTACCTATAAAAGCTCCAATTTTAAGATCTTTTAGCGAATTTTATGAGAAATACATAAAAATTGTTTACATGTGAATTATCTATACACTCTAACACGTAAAAAGATCATAGGATGCAGTAATATAATTTGGAAAAAACAGAGCAACAGCTTTCTCAAAAATAAATTGTTATGCCGTGGTTTTGGTGTCCCGATTGTTCTCGTATTCCATCGGAAGCGAGAAGAGATTCGCGTTATTCATAATTATAAACGCGAGTCCAGCGTAATACGGGAAGGAACGACCTCTCGGCAGTGCATCTAACGTCCGCCGCAATAAAACCGGTTGTTATTGATACCGAATGTGCGAAACGCAGGTAAAGGGAGAAAGAGGAAAGGAGGCGTAATCCGCGCACAGGGGCTAGTAGCGAGGGTGTCGACGATAAAGGGATCAGGCTGGTTTTTACGAGCGCTTTCTCGTGCGAGCCTGCGGGCCCCGATGTGCAGTCGACCTTAAGTTTCCGCGGGATAGAAACCGCGAACGACGAGCACGGACCATCCCTTTTACCATCATCCTTTTCCAACCCCTTTTTCTCTTTTTCCGTCGACGGACTCTCGTTCGATAACGGCAATCGTTGTATTCGGGAAAACGCTCGACATCGGAATCCGCTTGAAGAGACCGCCGGGAAATACCGAGAGCGCGCAGTTTAATGACGTCGTGTAATGATTTTCACGTGCCTTGAGATTGAGCATGATACACTTTGATACAATTTGCGCGAAAGAAGGAGAAAAACAGAGAGCACAATGCATTTGTTTTTGAAGTCCAATAAATTTTAAATAATAAAGTATATATAAATAAATTCAATCTAATACAAATAAGCGATGTATTATAATGTACAGTGGATGCCCCTCGATAGCGAGTGAGCTTAATATAAGCCGCGACAAATTATTTTCCGACGCTTTTTAAAGACGATCGTCATCTTTAACGATCCGCCTTGCCTTTACATTAGCCCCCGGTCGTAAGTCGCGCTTACTGCCCGCGAGCCACAATCGCGATATATCAGCGTTATCGCGCCGGCGGGACGAGCACATAAATTCTTACTATTAAACGGAATCACAGATATCGAGGAAACTGGATCTAAAATCAACCACCCCGCTACTCTCTTCTCATTCGGTCCCGGTATAAATCGCCCCTTTCCACGGAGGAGAACGACCGAACTTAGTTCGTCGGTCTCGACCGCGCGGTTGCCGAGTGCGGAAGAGGAAAGAAATCGTCTCTCGCATTCCCGAATACGAAGAAAGAGACGACGGACCAAAGGGAAAAGGGGATAGCGCGGAGGCGTATTACCGGAGAAAAGCGCGAAAGCTCGCTCGCATACTTTCGCCTCACTGCAAATAAAGGCTCGCTTCTGCGCCCGTTATCTCAGGCGTATAATCTAAAGCGACCCGTAAAATCGTCTATACGCACACACTCACACACACAGTTATATATACATGCAAACATACATTTTACATGTGTGTGTGTGTGTGTGTGTGTGTGTGTGTGTGTGCGACCCGTCTATACGCACACACTCACACACACAGTTATATATACATGCAAACATACATTTTACATGTGTGTGTGTGTGTGTGTGTGTGTGTGTGTGTGTGTGTGTGTGTGTGTGTGTGTGTGTGTGTGTGTGTGTGTGTGTGTGTGTGTGTGTGTGTGTGTGTGTGTGTGTGTGTGTGTGTGTGTGTGTGTGTGTGTGTGTGTGTGTGTGTGTGTGTGTGTGTGTGTGTGTGTGTGTGTGTGTGTGTGTGTGTGTGTGTGTGTGTGTGTGTGTGTGTGTGTGTGTGTGTGTGTGTGTGTGTGTGTGTGTGTGTGTGTGTGTGTGTGTGTGTGTGTGTGTGTGTGTGTGTGTGTGTGTGTGTGTGTGTGTGTGTGTGTGTGTGTGTGTGTGTGTGTGTGTGTGTGTGTGTGTGTGTGTGTGTGTGTGTGTGTGTGTGTGTGTGTGTGTGTGTGTGTGTGTGTGTGTGTGTGTGTGTGTGTGTGTGTGTGTGTGTGTGTGTGTGTGTGTGTGTGTGTGTGTGTGTGTGTGTGTGTGTGTGTGTGTGTGTGTGTGTGTGTGTGTGTGTGTGTGTGTGTGTGTGTGTGTGTGTGTGTGTGTGTGTGTGTGTGTGTGTGTGTGTGTGTGTGTGTGTGTGTGTGTGTGTGTGTGTGTGTGTGTGTGTGTGTGTGTGTGTGTGTGTGTGTGTGTGTGTGTGTGTGTGTGTGTGTGTGTGTGTGTGTGTGTGTGTGTGTGTGTGTGTGTGTGTGTGTGTGTGTGTGTGTGTGTGTGTGTGTGTGTGTGTGTGTGTGTGTGTGTGTGTGTGTGTGTGTGTGTGTGTGTGTGTGTGTGTGTGTGTGTGTGTGTGTGTGTGTGTGTGTGTGTGTGTGTGTGTGTGTGTGTGTGTGTGTGTGTGTGTGTGTGTGTGTGTGTGTGTGTGTGTGTGTGTGTGTGTGTGTGTGTGTGTGTGTGTGTGTGTGTGTGTGTGTGTGTGTGTGTGTGTGTGTGTGTGTGTGTGTGTGTGTGTGTGTGTGTGTGTGTGTGTGTGTGTGTGTGTGTGTGTGTGTGTGTGTGTGTGTGTGTGTGTGTGTGTGTGTGTGTGTGTGTGTGTGTGTGTGTGTGTGTGTGTGTGTGTGTGTGTGTGTGTGTGTGTGTGTGTGTGTGTGTGTGTGTGTGTGTGTGTGTGTGTGTGTGTGTGTGTGTGTGTGTGTGTGTGTGTGTGTGTGTGTGTGTGTGTGTGTGTGTGTGTGTGTGTGTGTGTGTGTGTGTGTGTGTGTGTGTGTGTGTGTGTGTGTGTGTGTGTGTGTGTGTGTGTGTGTGTGTGTGTGTGTGTGTGTGTGTGTGTGTGTGTGTGTGTGTGTGTGTGTGTGTGTGTGTGTGTGTGTGTGTGTGTGTGTGTGTGTGTGTGTGTGTGTGTGTGTGTGTGTGTGTGTGTGTGTGTGTGTGTGTGTGTGTGTGTGTGTGTGTGTGTGTGTGTGTGTGTGTGTGTGTGTGTGTGTGTGTGTGTGTGTGTGTGTGTGTGTGTGTGTGTGTGTGTGTGTGTGTGTGTGTGTGTGTGTGTGTGTGTGTGTGTGTGTGTGTGTGTGTGTGTGTGTGTGTGTGTGTGTGTGTGTGTGTGTGTGTGTGTGTGTGTGTGTGTGTGTGTGTGTGTGTGTGTGTGTGTGTGTGTGTGTGTGTGTGTGTGTGTGTGTGTGTGTGTGTGTGTGTGTGTGTGTGTGTGTGTGTGTGTGTGTGTGTGTGTGTGTGTGTGTGTGTGTGTGTGTGTGTGTGTGTGTGTGTGTGTGTGTGTGTGTGTGTGTGTGTGTGTGTGTGTGTGTGTGTGTGTGTGTGTGTGTGTGTGTGTGTGTGTGTGTGTGTGTGTGTGTGTGTGTGTGTGTGTGTGTGTGTGTGTGTGTGTGTGTGTGTGTGTGTGTGTGTGTGTGTGTGTGTGTGTGTGTGTGTGTGTGTGTGTGTGTGTGTGTGTGTGTGTGTGTGTGTGTGTGTGTGTGTGTGTGTGTGTGTGTGTGTGTGTGTGTGTGTGTGTGTGTGTGTGTGTGTGTGTGTGTGTGTGTGTGTGTGTGTGTGTGTGTGTGTGTGTGTGTGTGTGTGTGTGTGTGTGTGTGTGTGTGTGTGTGTGTGTGTGTGTGTGTGTGTGTGTGTGTGTGTGTGTGTGTGTGTGTGTGTGTGTGTGTGTGTGTGTGTGTGTGTGTGTGTGTGTGTGTGTGTGTGTGTGTGTGTGTGTGTGTGTGTGTGTGTGTGTGTGTGTGTGTGTGTGTGTGTGTGTGTGTGTGTGTGTGTGTGTGTGTGTGTGTGTGTGTGTGTGTGTGTGTGTGTGTGTGTGTGTGTGTGTGTGTGTGTGTGTGTGTGTGTGTGTGTGTGTGTGTGTGTGTGTGTGTGTGTGTGTGTGTGTGTGTGTGTGTGTGTGTGTGTGTGTGTGTGTGTGTGTGTGTGTGTGTGTGTGTGTGTGTGTGTGTGTGTGTGTGTGTGTGTGTGTGTGTGTGTGTGTGTGTGTGTGTGTGTGTGTGTGTGTGTGTGTGTGTGTGTGTGTGTGTGTGTGTGTGTGTGTGTGTGTGTGTGTGTGTGTGTGTGTGTGTGTGTGTGTGTGTGTGTGTGTGTGTGTGTGTGTGTGTGTGTGTGTGTGTGTGTGTGTGTGTGTGTGTGTGTGTGTGTGTGTGTGTGTGTGTGTGTGTGTGTGTGTGTGTGTGTGTGTGTGTGTGTGTGTGTGTGTGTGTGTGTGTGTGTGTGTGTGTGTGTGTGTGTGTGTGTGTGTGTGTGTGTGTGTGTGTGTGTGTGTGTGTGTGTGTGTGTGTGTGTGTGTGTGTGTGTGTGTGTGTGTGTGTGTGTGTGTGTGTGTGTGTGTGTGTGTGTGTGTGTGTGTGTGTGTGTGTGTGTGTGTGTGTGTGTGTGTGTGTGTGTGTGTGTGTGTGTGTGTGTGTGTGTGTGTGTGTGTGTGTGTGTGTGTGTGTGTGTGTGTGTGTGTGTGTGTGTGTGTGTGTGTGTGTGTGTGTGTGTGTGTGTGTGTGTGTGTGTGTGTGTGTGTGTGTGTGTGTGTGTGTGTGTGTGTGTGTGTGTGTGTGTGTGTGTGTGTGTGTGTGTGTGTGTGTGTGTGTGTGTGTGTGTGTGTGTGTGTGTGTGTGTGTGTGTGTGTGTGTGTGTGTGTGTGTGTGTGTGTGTGTGTGTGTGTGTGTGTGTGTGTGTGTGTGTGTGTGTGTGTGTGTGTGTGTGTGTGTGTGTGTGTGTGTGTGTGTGTGTGTGTGTGTGTGTGTGTGTGTGTGTGTGTGTGTGTGTGTGTGTGTGTGTGTGTGTGTGTGTGTGTGTGTGTGTGTGTGTGTGTGTGTGTGTGTGTGTGTGTGTGTGTGTGTGTGTGTGTGTGTGTGTGTGTGTGTGTGTGTGTGTGTGTGTGTGTGTGTGTGTGTGTGTGTGTGTGTGTGTGTGTGTGTGTGTGTGTGTGTGTGTGTGTGTGTGTGTGTGTGTGTGTGTGTGTGTGTGTGTGTGTGTGTGTGTGTGTGTGTGTGTGTGTGTGTGTGTGTGTGTGTGTGTGTGTGTGTGTGTGTGTGTGTGTGTGTGTGTGTGTGTGTGTGTGTGTGTGTGTGTGTGTGTGTGTGTGTGTGTGTGTGTGTGTGTGTGTGTGTGTGTGTGTGTGTGTGTGTGTGTGTGTGTGTGTGTGTGTGTGTGTGTGTGTGTGTGTGTGTGTGTGTGTGTGTGTGTGTGTGTGTGTGTGTGTGTGTGTGTGTGTGTGTGTGTGTGTGTGTGTGTGTGTGTGTGTGTGTGTGTGTGTGTGTGTGTGTGTGTGTGTGTGTGTGTGTGTGTGTGTGTGTGTGTGTGTGTGTGTGTGTGTGTGTGTGTGTGTGTGTGTGTGTGTGTGTGTGTGTGTGTGTGTGTGTGTGTGTGTGTGTGTGTGTGTGTGTGTGTGTGTGTGTGTGTGTGTGTGTGTGTGTGTGTGTGTGTGTGTGTGTGTGTGTGTGTGTGTGTGTGTGTGTGTGTGTGTGTGTGTGTGTGTGTGTGTGTGTGTGTGTGTGTGTGTGTGTGTGTGTGTGTGTGTGTGTGTGTGTGTGTGTGTGTGTGTGTGTGTGTGTGTGTGTGTGTGTGTGTGTGTGTGTGTGTGTGTGTGTGTGTGTGTGTGTGTGTGTGTGTGTGTGTGTGTGTGTGTGTGTGTGTGTGTGTGTGTGTGTGTGTGTGTGTGTGTGTGTGTGTGTGTGTGTGTGTGTGTGTGTGTGTGTGTGTGTGTGTGTGTGTGTGTGTGTGTGTGTGTGTGTGTGTGTGTGTGTGTGTGTGTGTGTGTGTGTGTGTGTGTGTGTGTGTGTGTGTGTGTGTGTGTGTGTGTGTGTGTGTGTGTGTGTGTGTGTGTGTGTGTGTGTGTGTGTGTGTGTGTGTGTGTGTGTGTGTGTGTGTGTGTGTGTGTGTGTGTGTGTGTGTGTGTGTGTGTGTGTGTGTGTGTGTGTGTGTGTGTGTGTGTGTGTGTGTGTGTGTGTGTGTGTGTGTGTGTGTGTGTGTGTGTGTGTGTGTGTGTGTGTGTGTGTGTGTGTGTGTGTGTGTGTGTGTGTGTGTGTGTGTGTGTGTGTGTGTGTGTGTGTGTGTGTGTGTGTGTGTGTGTGTGTGTGTGTGTGTGTGTGTGTGTGTGTGTGTGTGTGTGTGTGTGTGTGTGTGTGTGTGTGTGTGTGTGTGTGTGTGTGTGTGTGTGTGTGTGTGTGTGTGTGTGTGTGTGTGTGTGTGTGTGTGTGTGTGTGTGTGTGTGTGTGTGTGTGTGTGTGTGTGTGTGTGTGTGTGTGTGTGTGTGTGTGTGTGTGTGTGTGTGTGTGTGTGTGTGTGTGTGTGTGTGTGTGTGTGTGTGTGTGTGTGTGTGTGTGTGTGTGTGTGTGTGTGTGTGTGTGTGTGTGTGTGTGTGTGTGTGTGTGTGTGTGTGTGTGTGTGTGTGTGTGTGTGTGTGTGTGTGTGTGTGTGTGTGTGTGTGTGTGTGTGTGTGTGTGTGTGTGTGTGTGTGTGTGTGTGTGTGTGTGTGTGTGTGTGTGTGTGTGTGTGTGTGTGTGTGTGTGTGTGTGTGTGTGTGTGTGTGTGTGTGTGTGTGTGTGTGTGTGTGTGTGTGTGTGTGTGTGTGTGTGTGTGTGTGTGTGTGTGTGTGTGTGTGTGTGTGTGTGTGTGTGTGTGTGTGTGTGTGTGTGTGTGTGTGTGTGTGTGTGTGTGTGTGTGTGTGTGTGTGTGTGTGTGTGTGTGTGTGTGTGTGTGTGTGTGTGTGTGTGTGTGTGTGTGTGTGTGTGTGTGTGTGTGTGTGTGTGTGTGTGTGTGTGTGTGTGTGTGTGTGTGTGTGTGTGTGTGTGTGTGTGTGTGTGTGTGTGTGTGTGTGTGTGTGTGTGTGTGTGTGTGTGTGTGTGTGTGTGTGTGTGTGTGTGTGTGTGTGTGTGTGTGTGTGTGTGTGTGTGTGTGTGTGTGTGTGTGTGTGTGTGTGTGTGTGTGTGTGTGTGTGTGTGTGTGTGTGTGTGTGTGTGTGTGTGTGTGTGTGTGTGTGTGTGTGTGTGTGTGTGTGTGTGTGTGTGTGTGTGTGTGTGTGTGTGTGTGTGTGTGTGTGTGTGTGTGTGTGTGTGTGTGTGTGTGTGTGTGTGTGTGTGTGTGTGTGTGTGTGTGTGTGTGTGTGTGTGTGTGTGTGTGTGTGTGTGTGTGTGTGTGTGTGTGTGTGTGTGTGTGTGTGTGTGTGTGTGTGTGTGTGTGTGTGTGTGTGTGTGTGTGTGTGTGTGTGTGTGTGTGTGTGTGTGTGTGTGTGTGTGTGTGTGTGTGTGTGTGTGTGTGTGTGTGTGTGTGTGTGTGTGTGTGTGTGTGTGTGTGTGTGTGTGTGTGTGTGTGTGTGTGTGTGTGTGTGTGTGTGTGTGTGTGTGTGTGTGTGTGTGTGTGTGTGTGTGTGTGTGTGTGTGTGTGTGTGTGTGTGTGTGTGTGTGTGTGTGTGTGTGTGTGTGTGTGTGTGTGTGTGTGTGTGTGTGTGTGTGTGTGTGTGTGTGTGTGTGTGTGTGTGTGTGTGTGTGTGTGTGTGTGTGTGTGTGTGTGTGTGTGTGTGTGTGTGTGTGTGTGTGTGTGTGTGTGTGTGTGTGTGTGTGTGTGTGTGTGTGTGTGTGTGTGTGTGTGTGTGTGTGTGTGTGTGTGTGTGTGTGTGTGTGTGTGTGTGTGTGTGTGTGTGTGTGTGTGTGTGTGTGTGTGTGTGTGTGTGTGTGTGTGTGTGTGTGTGTGTGTGTGTGTGTGTGTGTGTGTGTGTGTGTGTGTGTGTGTGTGTGTGTGTGTGTGTGTGTGTGTGTGTGTGTGTGTGTGTGTGTGTGTGTGTGTGTGTGTGTGTGTGTGTGTGTGTGTGTGTGTGTGTGTGTGTGTGTGTGTGTGTGTGTGTGTGTGTGTGTGTGTGTGTGTGTGTGTGTGTGTGTGTGTGTGTGTGTGTGTGTGTGTGTGTGTGTGTGTGTGTGTGTGTGTGTGTGTGTGTGTGTGTGTGTGTGTGTGTGTGTGTGTGTGTGTGTGTGTGTGTGTGTGTGTGTGTGTGTGTGTGTGTGTGTGTGTGTGTGTGTGTGTGTGTGTGTGTGTGTGTGTGTGTGTGTGTGTGTGTGTGTGTGTGTGTGTGTGTGTGTGTGTGTGTGTGTGTGTGTGTGTGTGTGTGTGTGTGTGTGTGTGTGTGTGTGTGTGTGTGTGTGTGTGTGTGTGTGTGTGTGTGTGTGTGTGTGTGTGTGTGTGTGTGTGTGTGTGTGTGTGTGTGTGTGTGTGTGTGTGTGTGTGTGTGTGTGTGTGTGTGTGTGTGTGTGTGTGTGTGTGTGTGTGTGTGTGTGTGTGTGTGTGTGTGTGTGTGTGTGTGTGTGTGTGTGTGTGTGTGTGTGTGTGTGTGTGTGTGTGTGTGTGTGTGTGTGTGTGTGTGTGTGTGTGTGTGTGTGTGTGTGTGTGTGTGTGTGTGTGTGTGTGTGTGTGTGTGTGTGTGTGTGTGTGTGTGTGTGTGTGTGTGTGTGTGTGTGTGTGTGTGTGTGTGTGTGTGTGTGTGTGTGTGTGTGTGTGTGTGTGTGTGTGTGTGTGTGTGTGTGTGTGTGTGTGTGTGTGTGTGTGTGTGTGTGTGTGTGTGTGTGTGTGTGTGTGTGTGTGTGTGTGTGTGTGTGTGTGTGTGTGTGTGTGTGTGTGTGTGTGTGTGTGTGTGTGTGTGTGTGTGTGTGTGTGTGTGTGTGTGTGTGTGTGTGTGTGTGTGTGTGTGTGTGTGTGTGTGTGTGTGTGTGTGTGTGTGTGTGTGTGTGTGTGTGTGTGTGTGTGTGTGTGTGTGTGTGTGTGTGTGTGTGTGTGTGTGTGTGTGTGTGTGTGTGTGTGTGTGTGTGTGTGTGTGTGTGTGTGTGTGTGTGTGTGTGTGTGTGTGTGTGTGTGTGTGTGTGTGTGTGTGTGTGTGTGTGTGTGTGTGTGTGTGTGTGTGTGTGTGTGTGTGTGTGTGTGTGTGTGTGTGTGTGTGTGTGTGTGTGTGTGTGTGTGTGTGTGTGTGTGTGTGTGTGTGTGTGTGTGTGTGTGTGTGTGTGTGTGTGTGTGTGTGTGTGTGTGTGTGTGTGTGTGTGTGTGTGTGTGTGTGTGTGTGTGTGTGTGTGTGTGTGTGTGTGTGTGTGTGTGTGTGTGTGTGTGTGTGTGTGTGTGTGTGTGTGTGTGTGTGTGTGTGTGTGTGTGTGTGTGTGTGTGTGTGTGTGTGTGTGTGTGTGTGTGTGTGTGTGTGTGTGTGTGTGTGTGTGTGTGTGTGTGTGTGTGTGTGTGTGTGTGTGTGTGTGTGTGTGTGTGTGTGTGTGTGTGTGTGTGTGTGTGTGTGTGTGTGTGTGTGTGTGTGTGTGTGTGTGTGTGTGTGTGTGTGTGTGTGTGTGTGTGTGTGTGTGTGTGTGTGTGTGTGTGTGTGTGTGTGTGTGTGTGTGTGTGTGTGTGTGTGTGTGTGTGTGTGTGTGTGTGTGTGTGTGTGTGTGTGTGTGTGTGTGTGTGTGTGTGTGTGTGTGTGTGTGTGTGTGTGTGTGTGTGTGTGTGTGTGTGTGTGTGTGTGTGTGTGTGTGTGTGTGTGTGTGTGTGTGTGTGTGTGTGTGTGTGTGTGTGTGTGTGTGTGTGTGTGTGTGTGTGTGTGTGTGTGTGTGTGTGTGTGTGTGTGTGTGTGTGTGTGTGTGTGTGTGTGTGTGTGTGTGTGTGTGTGTGTGTGTGTGTGTGTGTGTGTGTGTGTGTGTGTGTGTGTGTGTGTGTGTGTGTGTGTGTGTGTGTGTGTGTGTGTGTGTGTGTGTGTGTGTGTGTGTGTGTGTGTGTGTGTGTGTGTGTGTGTGTGTGTGTGTGTGTGTGTGTGTGTGTGTGTGTGTGTGTGTGTGTGTGTGTGTGTGTGTGTGTGTGTGTGTGTGTGTGTGTGTGTGTGTGTGTGTGTGTGTGTGTGTGTGTGTGTGTGTGTGTGTGTGTGTGTGTGTGTGTGTGTGTGTGTGTGTGTGTGTGTGTGTGTGTGTGTGTGTGTGTGTGTGTGTGTGTGTGTGTGTGTGTGTGTGTGTGTGTGTGTGTGTGTGTGTGTGTGTGTGTGTGTGTGTGTGTGTGTGTGTGTGTGTGTGTGTGTGTGTGTGTGTGTGTGTGTGTGTGTGTGTGTGTGTGTGTGTGTGTGTGTGTGTGTGTGTGTGTGTGTGTGTGTGTGTGTGTGTGTGTGTGTGTGTGTGTGTGTGTGTGTGTGTGTGTGTGTGTGTGTGTGTGTGTGTGTGTGTGTGTGTGTGTGTGTGTGTGTGTGTGTGTGTGTGTGTGTGTGTGTGTGTGTGTGTGTGTGTGTGTGTGTGTGTGTGTGTGTGTGTGTGTGTGTGTGTGTGTGTGTGTGTGTGTGTGTGTGTGTGTGTGTGTGTGTGTGTGTGTGTGTGTGTGTGTGTGTGTGTGTGTGTGTGTGTGTGTGTGTGTGTGTGTGTGTGTGTGTGTGTGTGTGTGTGTGTGTGTGTGTGTGTGTGTGTGTGTGTGTGTGTGTGTGTGTGTGTGTGTGTGTGTGTGTGTGTGTGTGTGTGTGTGTGTGTGTGTGTGTGTGTGTGTGTGTGTGTGTGTGTGTGTGTGTGTGTGTGTGTGTGTGTGTGTGTGTGTGTGTGTGTGTGTGTGTGTGTGTGTGTGTGTGTGTGTGTGTGTGTGTGTGTGTGTGTGTGTGTGTGTGTGTGTGTGTGTGTGTGTGTGTGTGTGTGTGTGTGTGTGTGTGTGTGTGTGTGTGTGTGTGTGTGTGTGTGTGTGTGTGTGTGTGTGTGTGTGTGTGTGTGTGTGTGTGTGTGTGTGTGTGTGTGTGTGTGTGTGTGTGTGTGTGTGTGTGTGTGTGTGTGTGTGTGTGTGTGTGTGTGTGTGTGTGTGTGTGTGTGTGTGTGTGTGTGTGTGTGTGTGTGTGTGTGTGTGTGTGTGTGTGTGTGTGTGTGTGTGTGTGTGTGTGTGTGTGTGTGTGTGTGTGTGTGTGTGTGTGTGTGTGTGTGTGTGTGTGTGTGTGTGTGTGTGTGTGTGTGTGTGTGTGTGTGTGTGTGTGTGTGTGTGTCTGTGTGTACCGGAAGAGGACGAATACCGGAGCGGTAAAGTATGGCACGCGGGGGCGAGTACATGTTTCGTATGGTTATGCACCGTTCTTCGTGCTACACACCGTCGATAAATATGACAAGACACGTATTGTATAAAGGGCTACGCTAATGAGGTATCTATAGTACTCAAAACTCTCGTTTTCTTACCGTGCACTTTAAGGAGGAGAATAATAATTGTAATAATAATATTAAATTCGGGTGAACAAAATTTACATTATACTATATTACAATATAATAGAAACGATCTATCACAGATTAATTCATTTTCACAGACAACATTTTCGCGGAAAGATATATTTAGGTCATTAAAATATTAAAGTACCGAATTGTCACACGTAACGTATGTGACATGTACATAAAATACATGAATAAATATTTCAGCTATGTACTAGGCGATTTAAGTATATAGTCTCCCTTGACATTCTTATAATCTGGTATTAATTTTTCAGCAACAGCTGTGCGCATGAAATAATTTATCCACTTGTAACACTTGTGAGATTCAATTTAGAATGCAACAAAAAATTAATTTGCTTCCTTCTAAACTTCCTTCGCTATGAACAAGTGCACCGTAGGGATAGTAAAAGATAAAGGCACTGTGAGAGAAGAGTTGCACAGAAAGGTACCTATATACGGCTAGGACATGTCCACTGGATGCCATCGTTGAGTTTTATCGTACGTGTGCGCAGCGCATATGCAGCGCGGATGAATATATTCGAGACACGTAGGAAACCTCCTCTACTTAACTATCCATTAAATACGACCGCCGTTCGCTACATGGCACCGGCACCAAATCCAGAGTAATCTAGGGAAAATATCGTGGTAAAAAAGTAGAACGTACCGATCAATACCCGTATATACGTGAACAAGGATGGAATATAATATTTGCTAGAGTTCAGGGCGAGATGCTGTCAAGGCGACTTTCAACCTTCTATTACTTATAAAGTACACAAGCCATCTGCTTTTTTAATTAATTCACCTACGCAATTTTATTTACACGAGATATTTCTTCCTTCTTTATCAGAAAGAAAATTTGCCGCGATAAGGAATTAATATGCATTTTGAAGTAGACAAGAAGATACGCTGCGTAAAAGGAGCGAACGGTAAAACAACGGATGTTGGCGCGCTATTTCGAGATAAATTCATTCGAATTAATTGCTTTCCCACCCCCGCCTGCCGCCCCGCCCATCGGTCGCGTCGTTGCCACTTTGTTCCGCCTCTCGAATAAATAATTTCGTTAATGTGTAATTTAGATAAGCGCACGCGCGCCGCGGAAGCCTTTTAAATTGTATTGCGTGTCGCTCTCGTTCTCGTACCGAATTTATCAAAATTAATTAATTTCCTATGAATATGTAACGCGGCGCATTGTAAACAAGCGCGGGATGCGCCCTCCTGTCGGACGCATTTAATCAATAGCGCTCGCATTAAGCGTGTCAATTATCGATGAGGTATCGACAACTATTTCAGGACTACCCGAGGCGATTAATTATCAATCAAAGTGCGGTTTCCGCGATGCGGGATGGGCCTACCCCTACAGTTAATGCAGTGAACGGTGTAACGAGAGAAGGATCTATTAGTTTTCTGCATCGGTGATCGGGAAGCTGCTATGAATCGCCTTTCTGATCTATGATCCATAAAAATTATAAGAATTATCGTTCGAGGTACGCGAGATTACGAGTAGACGGATATATCGATGTCGATGACAAATTAGTCGCCCCCGTCGGTTAAACGACCCTTTTCCTACCTCGACGCAAATTACCTCGTTAATCTGATATTAAATCATAGTATAAACGATGGCGATTCTTTTTTCCAGTTTCTTCCGCCTAAAAGAGAGTAATATTTTTACGAGATAATGGATATGTCCCAACGCGAAATTCTTTATGCAATTAAATAATAGATGCGCAAAAAGGCATGCCTTTTGTGTATTAGCATTAAAAGTCAATAGTAAAACAATATTCTAATCAATTTGTCACAAATACAATAGATAAAAATCATTCTTAATCGAATTTCCCAAATGTAGAAAAAAAACCGCAAAATTTAAGTGCACTTTGAGATATTTTATATTTTAAAAACAAAACAACGAGTTCTTTTTCTCTTATTCGTTATGTAAAAAGATCTGAGCTGGCAACATGAATAAAAATTCTTTATTGCGTTAATCCTTCGTCGCTTCAAAGTGTGAGTTTAATTCATGGTAATGTATATTATTTAACATCAATATAATTAACCAATCCCTGGCTATCGGGAAAGGAGAGAGAAAAAAAACGTATGTTTCACGCGTATAATATTCATCTTTTTTCTCTGTTCAATTAACGGCGCAAATAAAAAGTTAACTTGCCAGATAAATCTATCTTTTTAACATCCATACAAAAGTTCTTTTTCCTCTCGTGAGAAATTTTCCTTTCCTTTTCTTTCTCGAGACGCGTGCGTGAGAATCGATCGATATAGCCGCCCATATCTGGGTCGCGATTTTTTCTCTAGTTATTCGCGACTTGAGGATAGCTGTCATCATCTAACGTTAGTCAATGCAACTTTACCTCGCTCCTGCTTCCTTCGTTTTTAAAAGGCAACGCAAGGTCGTTCCGACGTGACCACAAGAGCATAATCATCGTCAAAATCGAAGCTCAAAGGTCGAAGATGCTCTCCGTACCGCCGTTATGAGACGGAAGCTTATTAGTCGGCTGATTAATTATCGTTCAGCCGGCAGACTCGCTCGGGGGGAACACGAGTGTCGTAAAGCGTCGTCTTCTGACGGCCAGCGCCGGCTTCTTTGAACGAAGCGAGCGAGTACATATACCAGGCGAGGGGTAATACCAACACGAACTTTCTTACGCGATTAACTTGCCTCGAAAATCCTACGGAAAGTCTCGAGCGACGAGGCACTTTGCGGAAATGTCTTTCGAGAAAATTCGCATTCACGGACGACGACATTGAAGACGTAGAAGCAGAGAGAGAGAGAGAGAGAGAGAGAGAGAGAGAGAAAGGAAAGAGAACGCAGACAACGCGAACTTCGCTCGTAAACATTTCCAGGTGAGCGAAAGGTAAGAAAGAACGACGACGAGAAAATGGAGTGGCGGAAGAGAGAGTGTAAAGTTACCGGGTCGGACATGGGGCGCGACATGGGAGGAAACAGGCGTGTATTGGCACAATCAGTCGGCAGCACGTTACCACTCGTCAAACTGATTGCAACCTAAGAGCGCACGTAGCTACGCACACACGTACTTTGCCCGCACATCGCGAATTCGCAGACCGCGATAACGCAAGATGAAGGAAATTCCTCGAGATAATAAAGCAAAACTTGGATCGTAAATTTGATAAAATTAGCGCGTCTTCTCGCTCCTGTATCGATATGACGGCAGACGTGACGAGAATACTGTCGCCAATAATAATCGTAGTTTGAACTGCAGAGGAATCGCTTGTCGAACCGAAACTAGCAGAAGAGCGGAACTGATTGTTAATTGTTATAGAATCCTTTCCGGACGCGGTAGACAAATCTCTTCTTGATATTTTTATAACAATAACGACATGCATGCGCGTCGACAGGCACTGTGATTGAAAAAATTGCATCCTGATAGAACAAAAACACATCGCGAAAATAAAACGCGGAACAGAATAAAACAAAATTGTTATGATGCGTGGTAACTGAAAAACACGCTGACCGTTCGATTCGTTACGCCGGAATCAATCTATTAACACAGTTTATTGTCTAAAGAAAAAAAAATACAATCCATCATATTTTTACTTTATGAATATACGGATAGCCCACAACTAACTAAAAAACAATGACGATTTTCAGACAAGTGTTATTTTTGAAAAATGAATGAAAGATGCAAATATTTTTCGCGATAAATTTTATAAAATTAAAGCTATTGCATAGAAATTAATAACAAAAGAAGAAGAAGCATAAAAATTAATAACTCGGTCAAGAAGATATCATATACTTAAAGTTAAGAAGTGTGACTAAATTCTCCCCATTTGATTTTTTTTCAAAATATTCAAAGAAATTCCACCACCCGTTATGGCCATTATTCCTGGGAAACTTTCGTTTCACGAGTAATTTCACCGGAATTAATGGCACATCACCGTCCGTTTCCAGAATTCAAGATCTCTTCGAGAGAACGCGCGCGCGCAGCAGGGTCGATTATAATTCGTCATTCCGACGACGCTTATCATTACACTGCGAATGGAAATATTACCCGACTGGAGCAAATTCTGTCCGTTATGTCGAGCGTAGCACGCAGAATCGTAGAGTAATGTACCAATTAACCCTTTGCGCCCCAAGAAAATTTCAAGGAAGAGAGAGATAAATATGTTAAATATTTCTTCTTTGATTAAAAAAAAATAATTATTTTTATCATTGTTGCTTACAACATAATAGAATGCTGTGTCTAAAATTCAAAAGTATAGTTTACAAATTATAATTACTTCTTTTTCACGAGAAAAGTGTGTGTAGTATTAGAAATCACAGTGCGTTGAATCTATCTCGATGTAAAACAACCAAAGTACCGTAACATGAATAATTTCTCTAACTCCTCTAGCAAATACAAAGCTAATATGCTGCGAAAATTATATGTTAGCAGCAAAGTAGTACAAGTTCGCGTTATAATGCATTTTGTATATGAAATCGTTACACACACTCATATACGTACAAAGAGATACAGGTGATTATAGTCTACAAACTCTATAGTTATAAGTAGAGAGTGATATATTTGAAAAAAAAAAAATGATATGAAAAATAAATTCGATCCGTACATTAGTATCACATGGCTCGAATAAAAGTTGAAAGCTCTCTTTAGATCCTGCGATCGTTATAATTTGTTTCGTTATTTGCTACGCTAAAGGAATACTAATACGAGCAACGGCGAGTACATTAAAATTGAAAAGACAGCGTTATGGCATGGAATATGTCGACATGCAGATAGAAGAGAAGATTGCGTTAGAACGTTTCATCGAGCTCGTTCGCGGTCGATATATGGTGAGGAAAGAGAGGGAATTTATTTTTCCCTGGTGAGGATAAATCTGCGCGTGCAGGTAAATCAATTTCCTGACTCGCGGCGAAACCTGCTGGAGACAGGACGAGTCGTTACGCTTTTTATAACATTTTTCCAAGTCAATTTCCTTTCGCCCATCGACGAGAACCTAAGGTTCCTCTTGAAGAAGAGAGAGAAAGAAAAAGGGAGATACATTTTCACAATCGCGGATACAATTTTAACCCTTTGAAAAATAATTTCAAATTCTTAAAAAAATAAGAACAAAAAGAACAGAACTTCTGATAATTTTTCAGTTCTCGAGTGAAGTCTTTTTATTGTTCATAGAAGTCTAAAACTCTCAAAATAAATAGAATGTTCAGTTGTTTTCATGTTCTTTTAAATATGAAGCATTAAATTTTAAGAAGAAAATAGAAAATTAGAGAATCGTATATATAACATATAAAATATATATTATATTAAAAAATACGATATTTTACAAGTTTTTATCAGTCGAATAATATTTGGTGCAACTTCTCAATGCGGGAACCAACACGACATCGAGTGTTTTACAATCCTCGCAACGAAAACTTTTTCGCTTCCGCGTATCCCGTATCTCGTATCACGCGTCAACCAAACCTTTAGGACTGACGAAAAATTCCGGTCACGCGGATACGAAAAAGCGAAAGAATGCATCGCGGGTGCTGCTGCGCTCGCTGTTCGTCACGCGCCGGCAAACGCGCGTCTGTCACGGACGTCGAGAATATCCCGATGGATATCGATGGTCTCTCGATGCTCAAATCCAGCTTGTCGAGTAGCGGGTTAATCGGGGAGGAAAGGGGAATGCGAGCGGCGCATCGCGAATACGGAGTGTCCGGAAACACCGCGCCGGTGAACGCGTTGACCAAAGGGACACTGTCGAAAGATCGAAACGGTCGTTGCAACGCCGATGGCGTTACCGTGTCTCGACGGTATTAATGCAAGGACGCGATACTGTGCACCAGTATAGAATACGGGGTGTTATAGAACTGAAACGTCTCCGCAGCGCTATTGTTTAACGCGAGCATCGCGTGACTAAAGTTCGACAGCAATAGGCATGGGTATTCATACTAATTGCGAGTGTCGCGCAGGTGATGCTATCAAATCTATATTTTGGACCGTTTGTACATATTAGTATATACACCGAATCGAAAATGTTATAAATCATAGTTGTCATATCGTGAGACTTTCGTATAATTTTGTATAGTATATATTATTATATTAATATCTCCAGGTATTGATTCGTGGCAAGAGGGAGCCTAAAAAGCACACCTGTCCTGCTAATCGGATACATACATACGGCACGTGTAATATTACGTATATTACATTACATGTATATTCGTATTTCGTTTCTCCTTTATTTTTCTCCGTATTACTAAAAACGTTTGAACTATTTATATTAAAGCAAAGTAAAAAAAAAAAAGAAACGAAAGCTTTTTTAAATTCCGATTCTCGATCCTTTCGTACATAAATGTAAAATTTGCTCTAGGCAAAAGTAGATGAAATACAATTGAAATATCGAATAAAGATAAAAAATGTGGTTCGTTAACATCCTGCAGTCTTCGTGAAATGTTAATAAAATCTTTATAATGTAAAGTTTAGAGAGAGAGTTTTTCACGTCGATCGCATATTAAAATTATGTCATTCGGTACTGTTTAATTAACGATACTTGAAATATCTGGAAATACGCATGCGTCAATAATGTGGTCTTGGAACACTCAAGAGAATTATTTAATTAATTAGTTGAACTAAAACCGCGTCGAAAAATTCACGGATTGCGTGGCAGACAATTAATTCACGGAAAACGTTCGTTCGCTCATTCAGCATTGCGTAACACGAGCGCACGCGTGTCCAGCGGGCAAGAGTTAAAAGGGTAAAAGGGAA
>NW_021848632.1:225272-237202 GCF_003651465.1 Formica exsecta
GGGAAAGAGAAAGAGAGAGAGAAGGTCGATACGTCGGACAATGTGGGAAGGGGGATAACAATGCCCAGCATGGGGCGAATGGCGAGACAATGCACCACGGCCGGGTCCGTATCCCGTCGCGAATCCCTAAATCAACGTTCAGCATATAATAAAACAGCGCGCGCTGGCTAGAGGAACTTTAATGAATCGCACGCGATTTTCCTTCCGTTGGCGTCCACGTCTCTATCACCGCCTTTCGATGCACTGTCAATGCCACGCGCGTGCGAACCGCGATCGTTGGCCAACTGCAGCGAATTGAAGGAGACATCTACGAGCGGCTTTAAATCATAATAATCGGCCACGCGATTAGAGGGAGCGATCTCGAGCTGCGCTTTTTGCGAGAAAGCTACTGACGAATTGATTGCACATATTTTAACAAAAAAAAACTATCTCTTTGGATCGCAAAAAATATGTTAAATATATTAAATGAATATTTATTAAATGAAAAAACAAAGTTATTAAAAAAATATATTCATAAAATTCTCGTAAGTATAAAACGTATAAAAATATCAAAATACTTTCAACACACGCGAATGCGACGGTCATAAGCAAACGGATATATGTAGTTATATAGACAAGCATAGAAGTTATACCTCGATATTAGCGGAATGGTAATATCGACGTGTACTACGCGCGTCTCAAGTTATAAAACTTACTACTTGCATACTGATATGTCGAAGCTAGTAAATCTACCCATTCTATAAACTGTGCAGTTTACATCACACAGATATATGCGTATAGTACTTTCTGTCTGCGCGTGATGCACATCAAACGCGAAAACGATCGATAGTAAAACACGTCGTAAACAAGATTAACATTAAATGCTTTGACTTCTTTACACATGAAGATATCTCTGCACACATAGCCAATTGTTATTTCAACTAATAATCCGTTTTGCCGTATATTATTGACAAAATTACAATATAATTTTGATATTAAGAAAAAAACCATTATTAATTGCAAAGCTATTTTTCCCTGTCAAGCATAACGGCATAAATGCATCAAACTTTCATCAAATGATATAAATATTCCATGCATAAGATATACCAAGGACATGTAAAAAAAAAATACATTCAAAATTCGAACAGGGCAAAGTTTTCAATTGACAATTCTCGCAGTAGTAAAGCCAGCTGTGAGGTCAGACCACAACAAGAAGTAGTGTCGTCTTTTCAGTATCAGACAAACGGCATCTGCCATCCGAACAGTCGCTTAAAGTCCGTTTTTCCAAGAGAGAGAATAGGATACACACACTTACATATACGAAAGGACGAAGAAGAAGGGACGAAAAGAAAAGAACTCGCGGAAAATATTCACGGGAACTACAGTAGCGTTCCAGTGGAAGTTCAGGCAACACCCAAACTGGTGGTTTTCGGTTCTTCCATTTTATTTTCTTTTTCTTTCTCTGATCCTCGCAATTCTTCCCGTCGACGTCAAGAACTTTTCAGGAATCTATATTTATACGTGTTCCTTTGAGGCACAAACAGTATGAAGAGCGAGATCGATAAAATGAGGACGGATTGGTTTCGTCGAAAGGATTTCGTGGAATTCGAATTGGGGACGAAACACCGTGATGAGATTCCGGATACGGCTTCGGCTAATATCGACTCATTATTAGTACCGAACAGCAGCTAGAAGAACAGTGCGCTTGAGTTGGACTTTTCGAAAGGGCCACGTGACAGGAATATTAATGTTCCACGCGCGGCTCCGATGTTGCACAAACTGTGGAAACTATCGCAAGACGAAGTACCTCGGTCACACAATCCTCACCGACTTGACCGAACACGACGCAGATGCTTTTCGAGAATCGTCAGTTGACGAAAATTAATGAAGTTCGAAGAAGAATGGGGTCACAAAGAGAATTGATTATCTTCGAACATGTTGTTTGGCTCAGAATACGCAAACTCAACGAAAACATTTCTAATTTTTCAAATTTTACATGCTTCTTTTGATATCGCTTTTTTCGTGAAAAATAAAGTCTGCGTAGAATAAATCAATACTTCGCGCATAACAAAGTTACTTTATCTTCATAAAATTTGCTACGCAATGGCCCGAGTTCAAGAAATCTCAGAGAAACTTTAAATTAAATCGATAAAAAAGATTGATAAATTCCGTCCACAACGAGAGAATACTGCTTTATAGCCCTGTTTTCAAAAAAAAAAAAAAAAAAAAAAAAAAAAAAACTAAGTCTCTTAATAAACATGGATGATATTTGAAATTTCGCGTAAAAAAAAAAAAAAAAAAAAGAAGGAGTTATTTAGCAAGCTAATAATTAATTAGGGAGGTTCCAATTATCATTTTTATTTAATGCTATCCTTAATATCTGCTTTCCTCATTTACTTCATTTATCCCGCATCTGACCAACATTTAATTTTTCTTTATTTCCACGTAAAATAAATATTTTTTTTCATCCATCGTCACTACCACTGACAGTAATCGAAAAAAAGCCTTTCTATTCTACCCGATACGAACTTCATAATTTGATCGATTCTATCACTAAGGGACAAAATTCACCCTCGCACGCACGCACACGTAGTTCTATCAACGTGATTGTTACGGCAGGCTTCTATCAAAACGAGATGAATCTTTGTGCTATATTGGCATCTCTCGCGGCTTCTTTCTTCGCGTAGCTGAAAAAAAAAAGCAGACACGCCGAGAGCAACCCTGAACGTGAAGGAAACGAGATGTCAAATCGAGCAAAGACAGACAAAAGCTCGGAGTCGGATGAAGGGAGGATAGATCGACGTGAAAATAACGGAAATAGAAACGTAATAGAAAATATAGTTTTACGAAAGGCGTGTCTCTGCGCACACAGAACGATAAAACAAAAATCGTCAAAACCCAGTACGTCTTATTATTAATAGAAATTTTAGTGTATTATCTTACATATTCGCGATCGTTCCCATCTCAATTACATCGTTACCGAGGTGTAATCAATAACATTGATCAACCATATTCGTTTTGTCGTTATTTACAGGTGTTTCTTACGCTCTAACAAGATACTAAATCCAAAATCGATGCAAATATATACATAGTATATATCAACAATTTATGATCCTTTATAATTTCTGCAATTAAATATATTCTTTTATAGCTATAATGTGTCAAATTTACAATTAATACAAATAAAATGATTTTTATTTCCCCTTTCAATAAGATAAAAATTAACTAAGTACGCTAAATTACAATAGGGATATTACTATAGCGCGCAAAATTCCAGAGAAATTGATCGCTGTTAGATTTGATAAATTGCACGAACGCCGCGCTTGTACGTAATGCTCGTACGTTTGTTGTTCGGAAGATCGGAGTGAGATCGACGGGAGGGAAAAAAGCGTGGCAGAAACGAAATCACGCGAGGCAAACATTCGTTACTGGCGCGTAATATAATTAGACGCGCGGGAAATCGCGAGCGAGCGGACGAGAGCGGGAGGGAAGCTCGGATTGGGAGGCTCGGAAATGTGGTATGTGTAAGAGCCAGACCGCAGACACGAATTTTCCACCGAATTCTCTCCAATTTCCCTGCGATAGCCCCGGCGTTCCTGGTTTCGGGAGCTGGCTTATGGAACAGCGTACCTATCACGAACTTCAGGAAGGAACGGCGGTGCGCTCTCCCCATTGTTTGACTTGTTGGGGCAGTAATAACACAAGTTAAACCCTGGTATAACAAACCTGCATATGGAATTCTCCGATGCTTCAGCGCCAGTCGCATGCGCTGACAGTGCCTGTCTCCGTTGTGAATGCGTTTCGTTGACGGTTAAATTCATTGTTATATGCAACTGAGGTAATGAGGGATGCAGTGTACCCCCAAATCGTCTCTACGCTACGATGGAATCAGTAAATTTACAAATTTACATTTATACAAATACGAAGGCATATAACTACCGAGTTGTAAAGCCGAGCTAACTAACTCTCAAATGTTACAAAATCTACGTTTCTTAAAAAAAAAAGAACGTTCATACAAAAAAATTTGCACGATCATCTTAATAACTTTCACACTAATATTAATAAAGTATGAAAATTTTATAAATCTAGAATAAAAAAAAATCTGCATATAATCAAAACGATAAAACAAGACTACTATTAGCAAAAATAAAAAATAAACGAAACAGGAAATAAAAAAACAAAGTTAAATTTATGCAAGTACTTAAATAAAATAACTCATTCCAATTTCTATGTGCATACATAATTATAAAAGAACATAAATTACAGATATATACAGCAAAAATTATTAAACGGACTATTTTCTTTCATAAAGGCTATAAGTACTTCGCTCACGAATTGGAACGAGCTTTCGGAGTAAGCTCCAATACGGAATCGCTCTTGAAATGTGGGAGTAGCTAAAGCCGCGTCTACAGCAAGCGAGCGAGGTAACCGGTAATACGGGTTGGGCGACGAATGTAGCTTGTTAGGGGATGAATGAAAGTTGTCAAGACGGTCCAATTAATATCAACTCTTCTGGCTTAAGCCTACCGCTGGCTTGCAAGCACCAGCAAACTATTCCCCCTTCTATATTGACGTATTACACAAGCGCTTTTACCGAATTTAATTTAGAACTTCAATAACTTGGAGAGAGTCGTATAACAATTTTAAGATCTATCCCAATTTTAATCGCATAAGGAGACGAACAAGTTAAAAATTTTTCGACTGGAAATTTAAAAAAAAAGAAGAAAGAAAGAAAGAAAGATTAAAAGTCCGCGAATACAAACAATGACTGCCTTCAATGGCGCTGACGCTCACCGACCAAAAGATTTTCGAAAGAAGTGCGACTCCCTTATCGGAGAATCTACTTACGCCTTAGACAGGAACTCCACTCGGCGGACAAAGGGTAATGCAAAAGTAACTTTGTCACCGGCGTGTGGCAACTTTCCCATGGCGTCCGACAACTTCGAAGGGCCAGGACTAGAATAATATTATTTTTTCTCCGTCACGCGGGATTACATTAAAGCACGTCGCTTCGTGCTTTACGTTTTTGCGATAGGTAATCGACTGTTGCCAGCTGTAGGAGATCGCACGGTGCTGCAATTTGCAGACTCGCCGAGAGATTCCACGCGTACCACGCTATAATGTGCAACGAGAGAAAATTACAAACTGAGATATTAATTTATATAAGCTCGTCCAATAGCGAGTATTTGGAGGAAAATAAACGACTCCGTTTGCCGCCATTCGATGAATCGATTTGCCTAACACCGAATAAAACAATTGTTATGATTTTAAATCAACAGACACATAAGAGATAACGTTTTACATATCTATATTTTTTATGACGATAATATATGCTATCATTAAATTAAAATTTATTTTTTGTTGCAAATATTTTTCGTGGAAATATTAAATAAAAAAGTAATGTAAATATATAAAATTATATTTTTAAAAATAGCAATCCCCAACTCTGTAGTTGAAACGCGGAAGTCCTCGTTGTAGTTTAGAAATTATGTCCATTCTGTACATTGCATTTTAAAATAAATCTAAAATCCGAGGAAGAGGGAGGGAGAGAGAAAGGAGAGAGAGAGAGAGAGAGAAAGAGTCGGAAGCAGGTAGAAATGATATTGGCAGCAAACAAGATCCTCTGCGAGAAATCGTTTCGGCGAATAAGAAGGCCTTTTACGACCTTGCTGAGTCAGGCAGGGCGCATAAACGAGATGGGCGGTACCTGCTAGCCAAATATAGAGAGAGTACCTTCCTTCCTTAAATCCTGTACCAACTCAAGGCGGCGGCGCATAGGGGAGGAAGAGGCAGGAGGAGATACTCGTTCGTGTGCCGTCGTGTATGTGCGTACATATTTGTGTGCGCGTCTTTATATATGTGTTAACGTGCAAAACACCTATACAACCAACCGACACGTATAGGGTGGGCCAAAACACGACCACTATTCAACAGCACCGACATTTCCGAGCGTAGTTTCCGGTGACGCCCAAATAACATCTCCGAAGAAACATCGATCTCTGCATGAGCCAACAATCCGCTGATGGGGTAGATAGATAAGAATACCGAACCCATGTTTACTTTGCCGTTGTTATGCACCGCTTCGACCGCCATAAGTTAACTATGTATGCGCGCGATCAGTAGCCAAACACCATAGATCGATTTTTTATTGCTTCCTTTTTGCAATTTTTCTCTCGCTTATTTCAAATAATTTGCAATAACAACAAAGCCTTGGCCTCAATTGCGCATCCGCGTGAATAAAATTCTTTAATCTCAGACAAATAGTTTCGTGCATATTTTAAAATATATGAAACTATCGTCCAAAATGTGATAAAATATAAATGTTTTACGAAAATATTGATAAAGAAACGGTTTATTAATTAGATTAAACACAGTTGAGGTATGAGAAACGAAACACTAAATATATAATAAGTAAAAATGATATTTTATCATTAACACATAATCCGGTGATCAGCTTAAATTATTAACGTAACATGAATATTAAGTAAATAAGAGAACTAACAAATTTCGCCACCGAGTATTTGGAAACATCGATGACCGATTGGGTAAATTGATAGTTCAATAGAACTTCAATGAAACTCTATCGAATTATCGGAGTATACGAAAATCGATTGCAAAAAAGAACGTTCATACAAAAAATTTGCACGATCATCTTAATAACTTTCACACTAATATTAATAAAGTATGAAAATTTTATAAATCTAGAATAAAAAAAAATCTGCATATAATCAAAACGATAAAACAAGACTACTATTAGCAAAAATAAAAAATAAACGAAACAGGAAATAAAAAAACAAAGTTAAATTTATGCAAGTACTTAAATAAAATAACTCATTCCAATTTCTATGTGCATACATAATTATAAAAGAACATAAATTACAGATATATACAGCAAAAATTATTAAACGGACTATTTTCTTTCATAAAGGCTATAAGTACTTCGCTCACGAATTGGAACGAGCTTTCGGAGTAAGCTCCAATACGGAATCGCTCTTGAAATGTGGGAGTAGCTAAAGCCGCGTCTACAGCAAGCGAGCGAGGTAACCGGTAATACGGGTTGGGCGACGAATGTAGCTTGTTAGGGGATGAATGAAAGTTGTCAAGACGGTCCAATTAATATCAACTCTTCTGGCTTAAGCCTACCGCTGGCTTGCAAGCACCAGCAAACTATTCCCCCTTCTATATTGACGTATTACACAAGCGCTTTTACCGAATTTAATTTAGAACTTCAATAACTTGGAGAGAGTCGTATAACAATTTTAAGATCTATCCCAATTTTAATCGCATAAGGAGACAAACAAGTTAAAAATTTTTCGACTGGAAATTTAAAAAAAAAGAAGAAAGAAAGAAAGAAAGATTAAAAGTCCGCGAATACAAACAATGACTGCCTTCAATGGCGCTGACGCTCACCGACCAAAAGATTTTCGAAAGAAGTGCGACTCCCTTATCGGAGAATCTACTTACGCCTTAGACAGGAACCCCACTCGGCGGACAAAGGGTAATGCAAAAGTAACTTTGTCACCGGCGTGTGGCAACTTTCCCATGGCGTCCGACAACTTCGAAGGGCCAGGACTAGAATAATATTATTTTTTCTCCGTCACGCGGGATTACATTAAAGCACGTCGCTTCGTGCTTTACGTTTTTGCGATAGGTAATCGACTGTTGCCAGCTGTAGGAGATCGCACGGTGCTGCAATTTGCAGACTCGCCGAGAGATTCCACGCGTACCACGCTATAATGTGCAACGAGAGAAAATTACAAACTGAGATATTAATTTATATAAGCTCGTCCAATAGCGAGTATTTGGAGGAAAATAAACGACTCCGTTTGCCGCCATTCGATGAATCGATTTGCCTAACACCGAATAAAACAATTGTTATGATTTTAAATCAACAGACACATAAGAGATAACGTTTTACATATCTATATTTTTTATGACGATAATATATGCTATCATTAAATTAAAATTTATTTTTTGTTGCAAATATTTTTCGTGGAAATATTAAATAAAAAAGTAATGTAAATATATAAAATTATATTTTTAAAAATAGCAATCCCCAACTCTGTAGTTGAAACGCGGAAGTCCTCGTTGTAGTTTAGAAATTATGTCCATTCTGTACATTGCATTTTAAAATAAATCTAAAATCCGAGGAAGAGGGAGGGAGAGAGAAAGGAGAGAGAGAGAGAGAGAGAAAGAGTCGGAAGCAGGTAGAAATGATATTGGCAGCAAACAAGATCCTCTGCGAGAAATCGTTTCGGCGAATAAGAAGGCCTTTTACGACCTTGCTGAGTCAGGCAGGGCGCATAAACGAGATGGGCGGTACCTGCTAGCCAAATATAGAGAGAGTACCTTCCTTCCTTAAATCCTGTACCAACTCAAGGCGGCGGCGCATAGGGGAGGAAGAGGCAGGAGGAGATACTCGTTCGTGTGCCGTCGTGTATGTGCGTACATATTTGTGTGCGCGTCTTTATATATGTGTTAACGTGCAAAACACCTATACAACCAACCGACACGTATAGGGTGGGCCAAAACACGACCACTATTCAACAGCACCGACATTTCCGAGCGTAGTTTCCGGTGACGCCCAAATAACATCTCCGAAGAAACATCGATCTCTGCATGAGCCAACAATCCGCTGATGGGGTAGATAGATAAGAATACCGAACCCATGTTTACTTTGCCGTTGTTATGCACCGCTTCGACCGCCATAAGTTAACTATGTATGCGCGCGATCAGTAGCCAAACACCATAGATCGATTTTTTATTGCTTCCTTTTTGCAATTTTTCTCTCGCTTATTTCAAATAATTTGCAATAACAACAAAGCCTTGGCCTCAATTGCGCATCCGCGTGAATAAAATTCTTTAATCTCAGACAAATAGTTTCGTGCATATTTTAAAATATATGAAACTATCGTCCAAAATGTGATAAAATATAAATGTTTTACGAAAATATTGATAAAGAAACGGTTTATTAATTAGATTAAACACAGTTGAGGTATGAGAAACGAAACACTAAATATATAATAAGTAAAAATGATATTTTATCATTAACACATAATCCGGTGATCAGCTTAAATTATTAACGTAACATGAATATTAAGTAAATAAGAGAACTAACAAATTTCGCCACCGAGTATTTGGAAACATCGATGACCGATTGGGTAAATTGATAGTTCAATAGAACTTCAATGAAACTCTATCGAATTATCGGAGTATACGAAAATCGATTGCAATCGCAATGTAATAATTATAGCGAACATGAAGGCGCTTATGTTTCAGTCGGAATGTAATTCAAGCAAAATCTTCTTCGGTTAGTTTCATTAACATCGTAGACCGTCCTGCGTCCTACGGGACAACGGTAATACGAGTACCAGTGCACACACATGCTCGTATAACTTCGCATTATACATTCTTTCCCATTATGCAAATTCTTAGCTATTATGCAAATGCGAGAAAACGCTTCTTTGGTTCTCGGGCGAAAAAAAAAAAATTTAAACGAGAGGTCACGCGACAATGTCGCGTATCCCGCTGTATATTTGTAATACATTTTAATGGCGTCCCGGAAATATAAATTCATACAGTCCACTATTTAATTCGGTTAGAATGGAGTCTATTGCACTTTTATAACGTAAAAAAAAAATATTAATAAAAAGACAAAATATCTCTTGCAAAGAAACTTATAAAGTCCCCGGATTATTAGAGAAAATTAAAATTTTTCTTTCGCTTTTAATAAAAAAAAAACTTATACCAACACAGTTGTATATGTATATAGTACCCCGCCGATAAGTCCGTGTACATAGCTGGTCGATGGAAAGAAAAGGCTTTTAATACTAACAATAAATCTTCAAAGTTTAGACTATATTATATTATGTTAATTCGACATATTAATTATATGATATAATGAGAGAGTATAAAAAAAGAAGATTTATTTCTTACACATAATTTTTCGTATTTTTTAATTTGTATACACATATTTACGAACGATTATATATATCTAAACTAAAGGCATAGCTGTCATTGCTAATTTCAGTAGCAAAATTTATAACGGGTATCCTTAACGTATAACAAATATCTTTACAATTTTCTACTTTTTTATATATTGTTATATTTTTATATCAAAGTATTTAATATGTACATCAAGGTGTCCATTTATTAATTCGTCGAAATAATTGTTTATTTAGCTGATTTAGAAACAATTCGTTGGTAACCCTTCTTATAATCGATGTCCATAGTAATAGAAGAATATAATACCGCGATGACCACAATTAAATTTGCGCTCACAGTCGGTTAGATAAATGCTGTGGCACTGCGCTTTTGTTGGAATAATATAGAACGATGTGTACGCGTATGCATATGTATATATAGGGCCGACCCGCGCTTGGCACGTGCAACATTTATATAATACTCCGTTTGTGTTACACCGCCATCGTTTTCACCGCCTATGCACCCTTGCACCGCAAACTATTGGACAATTGAGCAATGCATGAGAAACAATAAGCTGCCGCGTATCGCCGATGAAGTACAAACCGCTAACCAACACGCGGAAAAATGCAAAGCGTTAATTAATGAAAAGGACAAAAGTGCACTCTAAAAGCCAACAGTTTCAATATATTGCAAGTTAAAATGCAAATGCATATTTTAATGCAATTTTTATTTAACAAGTTTTATTGCGATAATCTACGCAAGAACAATTTGAAAAAATCGTCATACAGTTATTGATTACACATAATATTATCATATTTATTGATTTATCATTATCATATATTGACCATCATGCTTGTAAAATATATCGCATAATATCTAATTAATTTATCACCACGCGTAACATTTTTTCTGCTAGCACTATAAATATCCATATGATATTCTGACTATTATGATAAATGATAACACAGATAGTACTACCATATATTCATACATAGTAAAAGAATGTACGATAATTTCCGAAGAGAAATGTTAATTTTTTTCATTTGCAAAACTCTTAGTTGACTAGAATAAACTGTTAGAAAAAGTGCGTTTATGTATATATACGTTGCCTTACATATATGCATCAAGAGGTACGTGTGCAGGGCAACGAGCGTGAAATTTAAGAGACACGACGTCGCCCTCACCCTAAAGCGTCGCCGAGTCGGATCCTCGTATCTCAGAAATCTCCGCCTCTACTTAGCATTTATCTCCGGAATTAGGTTAAGAACCGGGGCCCTCTCCTTCGCTCGTTTTTCTCTCCTCAGGGATTCTCGGAGCCTGTGGCTCCTGTGGGCCGGCGGCTTCGCCGAGGGTAAATTTAAACGAAACTCTCAACACACCTATGTGAGTTACCCGATATATCGACATCGTAATCTATCGATAAAAAAATTAACACGTTCATTTTCAAGATGTTATTGCTATATTTGAACAATCAGTTCACATTCCTATTAAAAAATTTAATATTTACTAATTACTAATTATATATTTTCATAGACGTGACAAATTATTTCTGACTAGATTATGAGAAATGCAATGCGACAAGTCATAGAATGTCACTCAAACTTTCTTTAAATCAATAAGATAAAAATATAAATGGATTACTTCGTTGATACTTTTAATGAAATGATAATTTATTACGTATTGAATTTTTCCCGATTAATTATGCTAATCGTAAAGAAAATTATCGTTACTCGAATACTTGATATATCTGAGAGATGTCGCTAAACTCCAGTATTCCAACTAAAGTGCTCGTTTTGCTCGATCTATATATTACGTGTGTTGCGAAAAAGGAATGATAATTATGCATATAATTAGAAGAATACGAAATTAGACTGTGGATAATACTAATTATGCAACATTGCAAAATTTTTGCCGAGGAAACTTGAGAAAAGAACACAATTACATGTATATGCCATCGTATTCCACATTGTAGCGATGCAAAAAAAAAAAAAAAAAAAAAAAAAAAAAAAAGAAAGCAGCCCGCAAAA
>NW_021848632.1:237380-255367 GCF_003651465.1 Formica exsecta
AAAAAAAAAAAAAGAACAAACGATGATGCAGTCTCGAGAACTCTCTCGGTCGACGCTTATAGTAAGCGCCTCGTTCCGCTAATCAACTACGTAAAAACTGCGCTAGAACAGCGAAAGAGAGACAAAGAGAGAAGGCAAGACAGAGGGAAAAATAGGAAGAAACGCGTGCTCTCGCGCGGACTCTTTGTACCCACGGGGCCAAAGTTTAATCTCGTAAACGTATAAAAAGTTTAACCAGCAACGTCGGTGGATATAATATTACGCGGTGGGAAGTTAGCTCTCCGATAAAGAGGATGTAAATTGAAGAGTAGTCGCGAAATATAGCGAGAATTGAAGATGAATTCTATCGTCGAGCGAGATCTCGAAATACGCCATGAGAATTAACAAACTCTCCACTATACAAATAATACGAATATAATGATGAAAGAATAATATAGGCGCTATTTTTCTTGTTTATTGTATTCCGGATTCAATTATTGAATTATTTGATTCCTCTTCGTAGTTTATATTATCGCGATATTATAAATATTGCGCAAAATAAACTCGCTGAACGATGGTCCTTATATCGTTATTATGGTGTAGCATAACAAAAGAATTTAGTTTAGTAAACTTGATTAAAAGTGAACATGATAAACTTGCTAAAAAGCCATTTTATAGGCATAATGAAAAAGATATAAAGATTAGTAAACCGTATTGATAACCTAAAGATATCAAAGTTCGTATATTATACTGCGTCCGAAAGAAGGACACAATGCGTATCATGAAGATATTACTTTAAAGATACTTTTTTTACACGACACATCGCAGATATATTTCCATAAATCTGTGTTCATGGTAATCGATCCTGACATGGGTTACAGCTGTTTCTCGCGAACAAGTCAGCCGAGATACATCGCGTCTAGTACAAGCTGTATTTTATGTCCATGCATTAACATAGAAAATACGAATCATTCTGAACTATTGACCTCTCCACTTTCCTTTGCCCGGCAGATCATTTATCCATTAATGATTATGCTAGCATCTTTACGCGTATTAGATCGCTGCTATAGCGAGAATATAATCGCACTGCGCTTATAATGCTACATAGCTTGTTACTAATTTCTATTCTTTTTCATTGTTTAATTCCTCGCAGCGATATCAATGAAAGAAACGTAATTGTCGATAAAAATATTTCTTGTAATAGCGATTAATATCTTATTCTTTTGTATTTTATGTAAACTAAGTTTCGATAAGCGATGTAATTTTAAAAGTCGTATAAACATTCTTCTCTTTAATTAACAGCATGTGTTTAGTTTTAATAGTGCGGTTCTTTTTGTTTATCTCTCTTCTTGTTAATAATATAGTCATTAAGAGTTTTTATCAAATCGATAATAAGAATTTCATTAATATTAAGCTAACAATAAAACCGCTAAAAACCTGTATTATGCGTCGAACTCCTTTAATAACTTTTAACCTCGATCTCTCTCAAGACTTTTCCTTGCTTTAATCGTTATATATATATAATATAATATAAATCACAAGATTCAATAATATAACGACTTCTTCGAAATATTAAGAATCGGAAATTCTTGAATATCGTAACATTATTTGTAATTTAATGTATCGTAATCCAAATATTTTCATTGCAATTGTATTAGAAAGATTAAACCGCGATTTTAGAATTTTAAATCGTTCATTAAAAGATTATGATTAATTAATGATCTTAATCCTTTTTTTACTATGAAACTAGTTATTTCGATATTGTATAAGTTCTCTCACGCACGAGCATTGAATTGATATTTTTTCCTTTTCAAACCAGTTTGAAAGTAGCAAGTTATGTGTGTTGACGACGAAATGTTACACGTTTCAATGAAAATATCGCAAGTCAGTCTTTCTGATACGCTGTCATTTCGCCTGGCGGAAACAAATCGCACGTCGCATTATCGGCGTGTCTCGCAACCGACATTTTTCCACGCAGACGTCTTTTTCGCGCGCACGCGCGCGCGCGTGCACTCTCTCTCTCTCTCTCTCTCTCTCTCTCTCTCTCTCTCTCTCTTCCCGAAATGTCTCTTCTAAATCTCTGAAGAATAGTGCGGGCTTGTGAAAGCTTGTCGATGCCAGAGACATAGACGGATCACACCCGTAGGATTGCCACCGCCAGCTCGACGCCTCTCTGACCAAACGCAAAGAGAAAGAAAGGAATCGCGCCCAATACAAAAGCCATTACGCGGGGCTTCCATCTGCCAATCACGAAAATTGCATGCCATTACACGCTCGACAGATTCCTGATTCTAATACGCCGTCAGGAAGCAGTCCAATAGACATATCGAGTAGTTAATACAAGATATATAATAATAGCATGTTAATCTGTTCAAAAAGAAAAAATATGAGCAATGAAATTATTTGTTCAAACAAACAAGTTCTCTCTTTCTCTTTCTCAAGAAAAAAAGATTTCAAAATATTAACAAATACGGTTTATTAAATACATTGTGTAAATATGATTTGTTATCGAGGCTCTTTGTATCATACACACACTCTTTGTTTCAGAAAATATTTTTTTATATATTTGAAAAAAAGAATTTCTACAAGACTTTTTTTAAGTAAATTTTTTAAACAAAACAAGATTAAATTAAAATAAATTTTCAACACATTCATCTGAAATTCTTCTTGCATCACATGTTAATTTCATTAAAAATATTGGCAACAAAGAATATAATGATGCCAAATTATATTGTATACATACATATATTCTATATGCAAATATCACACACGTGCCGTATATTTACAGCTAAATTATGGCATGCTGACGACGAACAATTGCCAACGACAAAATGCCAACATGCTCACTATATTTCTCCTTTCATCGTTTTTAAAAGAACAATAAATTTTAAAGAACAATAAATACTTGGCAATCGCTTTCAAAAAACAGATAGTTGGGAAGTCTACACTCAGTTGAATACATCTTAAATATAATCGCTTTTATTTTATTTAAAAGCTTTTCAACTTTGCTGTTCCTAAACAACTTCTTTTTTTTTAATTGATTGTTGTCACACGATTTTCGTATACGAGCACAAATCGATATTTTGCATTTCTATCAACTCGACGAAAAGTTTCCGATTGACAGTAGTAAAGTTTGACCTACATTCGCACCGAACCGATACTTCCGGACGTCATCGACCCACACACACGTAGATCTCGAAGAATTCGTTCGCAATCGAAGAGAGGAAAATAAACCATAACGTGATCAAAATTTTGTTTCGCGACCCTGTCTTATAACATCTCGGGGCAATAAAAAGAAAAAAGAGACAGGTAGTCGAAAACGCTGAAAGAGTTGGAAAATGGAAAAGCGTGCAAAAGACGAAGGGTTAGAGGGGAAAAGAGGTAGAAAAGCGCTCGTCGAGAATCGATAAGAAATCACGGTGCGCGCGCGCGCGCGCGCTTTCGCCGGAATATTTTTGCATTTGCATGCAATTTTCGAGCTGTTCCGCGCGAACGGAGGAGAGGAATGGATTTACGATTCGATTAAACGCGTATGCCCCGCGATATTCCGGTTGGTTCCGCAAAACGATTCGACGATTGCCTCGCGAATGGCTCTCGAAAAACTGCCGGGTGTAGTGTCTGCGGGCGGCGCGTAATAATGGCAGTGATAAAAAATATTAATTCGGCACGATATCATCTTTGATTACATTCGACACAGCGTCAAACTTCGCGTACATCAAAGTAGATGTATTAAAAAATTGTGTAAAATTGCTAGTGCAAGTAAGTTAGTTTATTAATAATTTAATTTTTTCTTAAATAGGAATTATTTTTTGTGTCATGTAATTGTCTTTTATGTACTAATTATGACTTTAAATTGTCATATATGCTGTTAGATTTAAATAAAAAGTGTGTTACTTGTGAGAGAAACTACTAATAAATTAAGATGATTAAAGTCGAGAAAATTATCAATAAATGACAGTCATCAATAATGAGAATAGAGAGAAGTGTTTTTATTCATAACTACATAATAATTAAGTAATTAATCCTTATTTAAACAAAAATACAGTTGTAGATATAACGTTCAATATTAACTTGCATCACATATATAACGTATAAAAATAAATCAGCAATAAATTTAATTAAGTTAGCTTTCGATGCAAATTATTCTTTTAAACATCAACGGAAATTTTCAGTAAATCATGAGAGCGGTCGTGAGGATAATAATATCGAAAATTTCTCTGACCATTAACACCGTTTACAGCCACGCGGATATTCACGCCTCTCGATTCCATCGAATTTTCCGCTCTGTTGCCTGTTACAAATATTAAATAGTCATTAAAAACATGACGAAAAACATACAAATGGTTATATCACTATTGATCGTGAAAAAGTACTTGTAACTTTCATTTATTTTATATTTTATTGTATTTTAGTATTTTTTAATGTTTATATTCGTGATGATATATATATATGTATGTATGTATGTATATTTGAGATATCATTTATTCATTCAATAGCTATCTAAAATACCGCCATGAAGTTTTACGTCAAACAATGCGTCGAAAGTCATCTCTGATGGAAACTCAGTGCTGTTACATGTCGAGGTAGTGGGACAATACCGGCGTTACGAAGACAAGCATAGTTTTGAATAAGATGACGAAGTGTGACAGTCTTGTAATTCTAAACGCGCTGCACGAACTCGAAACGCTCGCACTTTACTACACTAGCACATGAGATAATTTTAAGACGCTGCACTTAACATTCTCTCTTCGCTCCTCCTTGGTACTAAACGGGGTCACAATGCGTAACACGGTGTTTTTCAAGTAAACAACAGCGCAACGATGAACAAGCGAACGATAGATTTCTCCTGCTTACACGATGACGAAATAGGATAAAGAGGGATTATTATCCAAATAGACAAGATATTTTGAAAATAATTACATCGAAATTTTTCTTCCGCTGCTCACGTGCAATGGAAAGAGAAAGAGAGAATACTAAAAAAATACTGAAAGGAAGAACTAGAATTCAACTTTTACACACAACAGCGCAACGATGAACAAGCGAACGATCAATTTCTCCTGCTTATACGATGATAAAATAAAAAGGATAAAGAGGGATTATTATCCAAATAGACAAGATGTTTTGAAAATAATTACATCGAAATATTTTTTCCTCTGCTCACGTGCAATGGAAAGAGAAAGAGAGAAAACTAAAAAAATAATGAAAGTAAGAAGAACTAGAATTCAGGTTTTACACACATACACACACATTAGATCATTTAAAATCTCGTTTTCAGCACGCTATGACGTGATCACCGAGAGTTTACAGAATAAGTGGCACGACGTGAAATAAAGGCACAGTTGAAAGAGAATTAAAAAATGAGAAAGGAAGCGGAAACTACGCGAAGCCAATGATATTGCGGAAGTAAGACAGTCCCGGTAAGAGAGAGTGAGAGTATATGTCCGTATCGTGCTGCACGATGAATGGGAGATGTGCCTTAACAAAGCGCGGTGAAGAAGAAGAATGAGAGAGATTGCGGATAAAAGAGAATAAAGAAGATGAGGAGAGGATTGTGGAAAAGAGCAGTTGAACCCGCATGCGGGATCGATGCATGGAATTTTCTGGCTCGGTAACGATCGCTCGCAGCGCGTTTCTTGCTGCTGCTAGTGCTTAGAGAAAAGGTGTAGATTCGGAAACGGGCACTCGCGATAAGGATGCAAGATGGAGCGAGCATAAATTGAAGGAGTCCTCTCGCCAACTTGACCGTACCGAAAAATTGGACGACTTGCTCCGAACGCTTACGAGTTCCGGACGTGTGCGGATTACGAAGGTATCTCTCGCTTTTCTCGCGCATACATTTTCCGCATCGAACAAAATACGCTTTCACGTTAGAGAAGGCATGTGCATGTAACGCTGCATGCCGAGGGAATTTATTGAAACTACAGACAATGCTATTTATTACGTATACTGCTCCGATATAGACGATAGTGGCTACTTAAAAGTCACCAATTTCTTGAGATGTAGCTTTTGTATTTATAAAAAGAAAATTGATAATTAATACTGTACATATAAAAGAGAAAATACTTGTAAACCAATACGAAAAGAGTTTATATACATACATACACGCGCATATATTTTTTCTAAACAATAGATTTTTTTTATATGTAACGACACAAATTATATTTTCGAGAAGATTAATGTTTTCATTTTAAATTTAGTTATAAATATAAAGTTTTTAATCCATGTTTGCATTCGTATAATATAAAATTGAAAAAATTGAAAAAATTAGATATGCTCGCGAGATAAAAGATAGAAAATGGTGATGCCGATCTTACAATTAGAGAATATCTAGATATCGTACTGTATACTTCTCTATCTAAATGCAAGTGCTAGCTAGACAGGACGAGCAGAGGCTAGACAAGGCATCATCCTCTCGCAAATTGCAGACAGAACAGTGTCAAATGATCGGAAACCCTAATCAGAAGCCGCGCAATCAATTATCGCGCTGCGCGCCAGCAAAGCGTTTAAGCGATCTCAGATTACTGCGCTTACTCTCCACGTTTCGAACGCCCGCAGAGAAATTGTTCGATTCAGCGATTCCCGCCAACCGAGAGTGCTCAGCCTCAGGTTTGCTCTCCCGCTGTCTTGCACGGAAAGTTTATGCGATTGGTGCCTAGTCAAGTGTGATTTACAAGTATAACTCGACCCTTCCTCGATAACCGAATGTACCGTATCTAATTCTGCACTCGAAACAATCTATCTCTCTCCCTCATGGTATAATAATATCTTTTAAATCAATTATTACAAAAAGTCATCATTGATGATTATATTTGTGTATGTATATTCATCTAAAAATCTCTAATTATACGTTCCAAGAAAAAAAAAACAAGCAAGAACCGATAAGTCTAAAAATGAAAACTCATGATACGAAAGAAGATTGATAGATTAAAGATATTAAAGAGAGATAGAGTAGAAATGAAGATATTTTATAGAAAGATAAGAGAGATGTAAAGAGACAAATATTTTTCTTTCTCTCTTTCTCTTAAAAAAATCCTACCTTCTCCCTTCTTTCTCTTTTACTTCTATGTAAAGAGACAAATATTTTTCTTTCTCTTAAAAAAATCCTACCTTCTCCCTTCTTTCTCTTTTACTTCTAGCTACCGATCTACAAAAGTAGGTCCCTTTACTCTCGTCCCTCTCTCGCTTGCATTTTCCTTGATTACAAGTTCAGCCGCACCGTTCGTTTCCGCATCCTATAATTCGGCTCCGTGATCGTCTTGCTCTTATTTTTCTTGCGCGACCTCATCCTCTCTCGTGTGACAACTTCAACGTCTCTTAACCCCTTCTCCTCCCCTTATCATGTGCAACCCCTTTCTCGAGTTATATACCTCGACCGGAACGACATGAGTTCACCTACGTGGTCGCAGGAAAGCGGGATTATAAAACTTTCGGAACGTAGCTAAAGTCGCCAGGGTGAATTTTAAAGCTCCACTGTATCGTGTCTACTTCCAATACTACGGTCCAGTGCAAGAGTACAACTTCGTGAATTCTTTGTTATATTTTATATTCGAATTTATAAAAAGAACAGAACGGAGGGATATGTCTCTTAAAATAGCAAAAAATTCTCTCGCAAGTTTTCACATACGTTGCACAAAAAATTGTATATATATATATATATAATATGTAAAAAATATATAAGTTTTAAATATAACAGATATAGATATAATATATCGGTACATTCTACTTATATAGATATACATTTCGAAAATCTATTATCACAATTGATATTCATTTTTACCGTATCATTCTCTAACAAATTTACATACAGCAAAACGATCACTCATAAAATGTCAACGTATATATCCCTATGTAAAAAAAAAAAAAACACCTATTCACAGCGGAAATCTGCCGGATACAGCAAATCGCGGTAACGTCAGCTTTTGCATTAAACGCAAGCACTTTAAATATTTATGGACGTACACTTTCCACCATACATTTCGGTGTATAATAAACTTATTCATGCATTATTCACACTTTCCACATATGTAGAAAGTCGCGAGAGTGACGTGAAAACAAATCCGCCCAAATGATCGAAACACCGTGGATTTATGATCGCACTAATGTGCAATGCCCATAAATAAAAGAGAGAAAGAGAACGCGAGGAATTAAATACCACTTTTATCAAAGCGGGATACAAAAGATCGTGTCCCAGCCCCCGAGCTTCAGCGAATAACGGCGATTTTATCGTGCGTTTTAACCTCCATGCCCCGTTATCGACCTGGCCCTGCCCTGTCCCCCAATTACGACGACGACGACGACGACGACGGCAAGAAGCAAGAGAAGGAAGAGGAGGAGGAAGAGGGGAGAGGAAGAGGAGGAAAGGGACGCCTGCGAGCCGTGCACCTACGTGAGCGTAAACGACGAGGATTATCGAAGTTTCCTCGCTGCCGGGGAAAAGCTTAAGGCTTCTTCTCTCTGGGCTCCCTTTTCTCCCTTCCACGTTCAATGGCGGCGAAAGACCTTCGTGGAGCGCACGAGCGAACCAACGACGCTACGTGGATTCATTATTCCCTTTAGATTCTCGCTGCTGCCGACCCTACGCACAAAGGAGGAGTTCGAAACACATGTACACGCGGATACGGTATACACACGTGCGCAGGTGGATTTTGACACGGCGAATTGGAACGAGATTGCTTAAGCGACATAATTGCGAGAAAGAAGATGGCAATTTATAAGCTTACACATAATTAAGATAATTATAATAATTGAAATAACTACTGGAGTATTTCTCGATATGTAAATCATCGTAAAATCGTTAAAGGTAATAATTTAGTTATGTGATACGACATTAAAAAGCAATGACCATTATTATAGATTATATTAATTTATTGTAATTAACGGACGAGACTTGAAATTCGAGAAATAAGAAGAATAAAGCATGCATCTCGGGGAAGCAGGAAAAAGTAATTCCTATTCGACGTGAAAAATGGTGAATCTTTTTCTCGCTCTTTTCATAGCTGTCTGTAAATAAGAAAAACCGCGGAAAGAAACAGACAAACGTTCTACTCTTACGAAAAATCTCTCGAGCTCGTCGAAGATTACCGTGCACGTATGCGCATATAAGACGGGATTTCACGAATGCAAATATCCTTCGCCAACGGTGAATCTAAGTATTATTTGCTTTGTTCTTCCTCGCGGCCGGAACATGTGATCAGACTTGACCACCGAGATGCACGATTGAGACTCGAATGAATCGTGATTCACGAGATGAGATTCTTATCTCCGGTATTTTCGTACAGCTCTCTCTCTCTATCTTCTCTTCTCACACCTCTCATTCCCGCCGCAATTCTCGCCCGCAATTTTCTCGCGCGGCCTATCGCAGATTGCGCCTGGAACGTACACTCCATATCCCCAGCCCCACACATACATATATATATATATATACCTTGTCTCACAGCGAGGTAAGTAAAACTCTCACAAATCCCGCTCTGTCGCGGCATATATGAGAAAGCAAGAAAAAGAATTGCGGATCGGGAATCGTGCGGGTAAGCAAGCGCGGAAATATAACGTGCGCCTGTTCGTAACAACGTACTTCCAAGTACCACGGAATGGCGGCGGCGAGGAAGTAAAGCCGGATGTTATTGGTCGGTCGAAAAATACGCGAATACACAACCCGGTAGTCGCTGCCGCCCTTCGAAATGCGGGAGGCTGTATCGGAGATGGCGTAGACCGCAGGTATACATATCTATCGGAAGTGGGAAGAAGAATCGGCGAGAGACGAAGGATAGAAATAGGAACGGGGGATACGGGTGCAACTGAACTCAAACGGTTTCAATAGCTGATGGGTTGGATAGGGTTGCTGACATTGCTTCCTCCTATCGCCGGAGGAAACGACCAGACGAGAAAACACACGGATGACAATTTCTCAAAACAATAGAGTCTCTCTCTCTCTCTCTCCCTCCCTCCCCCTTCCTCTCCCTTTCTCTCTCTCTCTCTTTTTGCGTTGTATATATAAAAAAAACAGTGAATCTAGAACCAATCAGATACAGTAATTCTTAATATTGATTTCCTTACAGAGTTGGAAAAATTTGCCTAATTTGCGTTTGATACATCTTATATAAAGCTCGCGACTACTATATTTAATGTATATTTGAGATACGTCCAATGTTAATTACTTATTTATAAATATCTAAGAAATGACACGTTCTACTAAAGAGTACAAATGCATGAAAAATAAGTAAGAGAGATAGTAAATAAAACGTGAAATAAAAGGACGATAGAAATTCAAAGACAGAGAAAAGAGACGAATAAAAAAAAAAAGCGCGAAAAGTAAAGTGCGAGAGTCGTATACTTTTTAGGTTACTCAGCAAGCGCGAGACATCGGGTTGCTTCTCGCGCGTATAAGAAAAAGAAAACAGAAGAGACGGCTCCTTTTCTATCTTGCCTCCACGCTCGCTCCGTCATACTGTCTTATCCTGGGGGATTAATTTCTCGAGGTTTATGTACGTCGCTATGGGAGGGATGGCATCAGGTAAATCCTTCGCCGCGGAACGTATTTCACGAAGAAAAATACGAGCAGAATGATTCGGACAGAGTCCTCAGTCTGTTCTTCTTTCCTCTCTTTCTCCCCCCTCTCACTCTCTCTCTCTCTCTCTCTCTCTCTCTCGTCGTTTTAAATCGCCGCGCTTGCTCCGAGCTATGTATTCGAGAGAGATTATCTCTCGAGAGCACGGTACAGAATATGCGAAGATAAAAATACGGACGCGACAGATGGTACGATAGAGATTTCCGATGCGAAGAATTATTTACCGAAAGCACATCCTGACGGAACTTATTCCGAGAAATAGACTGGCAACATATTCCACATTACGCGAGATTTCGCAGCGAGAACAATTCCGCGCTTGCCAGTTGGGAGATACTCGCACTTCTCTCGTTAGTTACAAAGACGACATGAATCACGCGCGTTTCGAGCGATTGCGGCGTGAAAGCAAACTACATCCTCGGCAGGAAATTAAACTTGGACGTGCGTGCCGGAAATATCGATTGTCAATTACAACTGTTCCGTACGCGACTGAAGAGACAATTCTCCTAATTAAGGCAATGGATACAATTGATCCAACAAAATAACTAAATCAATTTCTACAGTTTTATCAAAAATTACGAAAAAAGTTTTCGAAAGATATATTTAAATCAAATCGTAAAGAGAATTTAACAATATATATAGATCTTTTTCTTCACTTTTACTAAATATAGTTTTTGCAAAAAATTCTCTTTTCAAAAATTTGATAAAATTTACTCGGTCGCAGTTTTCTACTTAAATCGTATTTTTGACCTTAATCATCGTCAACGGGTTGAATTTAAAAATCCGCGTTATGCATTCGATGCTACATTTGCGAAAAGAGTGAGAATGGGGAAAAAATAGAGGAAATACGCGCGGAAGCGGTCGCGGGTCTCGTCCCAACGGGATCAACCGACGTCGATATTGAGTTATTCGCCCGATGTAGATACTCCGTTTTCCGGGGACTCGAGTGGTATCGGCGGCTCTTGGTACGTCCCTATCCGCCAGCCAAATGAATATTAGTGGTACCCTGGAGACAGAATTAATAACAATCGCTCTACACCGCGCGTCCCCCGTGCCGCATGGCCGCAGACAAAACACACGTGAAGGCAACTAGGCAACTGAAATTTATACCCGATAGCCGATTCGTTTGCCATCGCACTCGCGAAAGTACTAAACTTGCCGTGCGTAGGAAAAAAAATGAAAAGCAACTCGCATTCCTCTTCGCGAGTGAAAAAAATCTCTATTCTTAAAGAAATTATTTTTGCAAGTCTATATAAAAGACACTTCTTCTTTATAATTTTTTTAAAGAGCTTTATATGTGGACCTTTATGAAATACAAAGAATAATTCTAAAACTATACTATTTGCATATTATAAATGTAGGAAAATAAATAATTTATAGAAACAGGAAAGATTATATGTATTCTCCAAATTTTGTAAAATATGTTCGCATATATATTTGGCAATAATATTTGCCTACTAATGCTACAGATAAAAAGTGAATTACTAAAACTACCCAATTCCTATGATGATCTCAGCAAATTCATTAGACTAGACATTATCTGTCGTATACGTCCGAAGAAGGCTGCCGACCCATAAACTTTGATCTCAAAAGATCGTACTTCCGGAAAAAAGTGGCGTCATTAAAAGGAATAGGGAGCGCGGATAAGAGGAAAAAGAGAGAGAGAGAGAGAGATCGGTGAAGGGAACAAACCAGCGACGGAGTCATTGTGCCCGTCTTCTTTTACGATTTGGAAGTTAATTTACACGCGAGACGTAAGCTTCGAAACGTAGACGAATCCGGATATAGCGTATACAGTCGAATAAAGCGCGAACAGATGCAACGAGGCAATGCCGCGACGGGCTCGTAAAACTTTTACGTGGCAATCTCTTTACTTTTTCGCTTCTCTTGCACATAGCGTCTCTTCTTTGTGATCGATCTTGTCTCCGCGTTTCTCTCCGCGAACCTATCTCTTCGATTATAAAAGTTTCCAAAAATCATAGATCGATACAACAAACCCGTTTTTTTCATTCATTTAAAAAAGGACCAAGTTTTATATAAATAGAATAGGATTTTTCTTCTATTAATATAAATATTTGCTTGTGAAGCTATTGAATTCGAAAATCTAGTGTGTTAAATATATTTCCTAAAATAATTTTTTCTTTTTATAAAATTCGATGAAAATTTTAATTTGTAAAACACAAAAAGCGGAGAATAAATCAAATACATTAATTAATGATGTTAATTGCATTCATTTCACTATACAGATATTTTTTATAAATGATAATGGGCCATGTGAAAAATATAGTATAAGATATGTAATATCTATGAAGAATAATTGATATTAATATACAAAAGAATAGTCGTGACAAGGTTCTCCATATTACAACGAGGATTAAAGGCAAAGCTGCTTTTATGGCGCGGGGAGCAAGAATAAATGATGCGGGAATAATCACGGATCAGGGCACAGAAAACGAAAGTCGTTTGAAAAGGTTGCCCGGCATCTTCCGCTTTCAAATCCATCGTCAGTCATTATCGCTCTTTGGTGATCGATATTTCGAGCCGTTCGACGTCCTACTTTTTCACGCGCGGCCATGTTGCTTTTATAGATTACTCACATCATTACGCGAAAGCCTCGAAAGCACTATTGGGTCGGTACCTTACGCATATTATTAAGCCTCTTTTTCACTCGAACACTACGTCGCTTTTTTATCTCGATGCTGAAACCGAAGTTTATCGCTTTCACTGCTTGTGAAAAAAGAAATAAACAACAAACGCGTTCATATAAAGACAGGATGTGAGAAAAAAAAACTTGTACATATATATATATCATGTTGAAAGAAATCAATTAGCATTTTTGTCAAAATAAGATGTTTAAACTACAGAGCAAGGAGACTGTTTTGACAATAATTTTTTTTTTATATATATCTAGTTTACGAATAATATATTTTTGTGCTTCGCAATACGAATTATTTCCATCGAAATCTTATTTACGATAATCCAAGTTTTATTTCCGTTGTAACAGAATAAATACCCACGCAATAGTAGAGAAAGATTAAAATTAAGAATTTTTTAGCTATTTATCGATCGATTGGTATCACGTGTTATTCGAATCGTTATTCGAATGATTTCTCATGTAAAAATTTTCGTAACATATCATTGCAGCTATTAAATATAAACAACATCTGAAAACAGGTTTATTAACATTATATCAATGGATGAAGCAAACCTAATCAACGCGTGTCTCGGCGCGGTAAAGAAGAGGAAATGTGTCGTAACGTACGAAACTTTCAAGACTTTCACGTTCTCTACATCTTCCTCATAACTCATGCACACGCGATCCTTGTTGAATCACTCTCCGTCTCGATATTCTTACGTTTTTCTTTTGCGCTAAAAAATACTTTCACGGTCGTCGTTCAGAACCGATAAGGCTGCTGATTCATAATCGTTTTCACGCGTATATTTAAAGAACGACGAATATCACTACAGAATTGATATGAAAACATACATATATATCAATGAACAAGTTAATACGTATTTGCAGTGTACTAATTACAGTGTCATTATTATAGGCTAATTCTGTAAGCATGGATTAAAAAATTGCGAAAATGTATTTTTCGAAACTTTATTATTACATTACAAATCAAAATAATTATACCCATTAGGAAAGAAAACATTTCTGATCTAAAAAAAAAGCAATTTAATCATCTTTAACAGATTCGATAAAGATCCTACACAGAACATGTCGGTTATCTCACAAAAGAAAGAGCAACAATGTCGTAACAAGGGATTGCGCATATAGCTCGTGGTCCATCATTATTACAAGATGAAAGTGCATGTCTCTCGATCGATCGACAACCGCGACCTTTCGGTTCACACAACAATGGCTATTTAAGCTTACGCCTATATGTATGTATGCGTGTATGTGTACGTGCACTGTATCACGGCGGAATAATAATCTTGCACAAGAGCAGAAAATAAAAGAGGCGCTTATTTAGGGATGGGCACCGGCATACATACATCTCTCCTCGCACTCGCCCGTGAGAATAACGCAAAGAGAAGGAGAGAGAGGAAAAGAGGGAGGGAGAGAGAGACAGAGAGATCTTTACAAAGCTATGTAACAGAATAATGGCGCGCGCATAGCGCATACGTAGGTACGTACGCACGAGGTGAATCACGCGCGGATTACAGTACGGAATGAAATTACTGGTACTAATGAATCCCGCGCCGCCCGCTCTGCACCGGCGCAAAATTAGTAGTCGTCCTCGACATGTTGGTGGCGTGAAATTTTAATACGACGCGCTTTAAATCCGCGACGCACCATTCTCTCTCCGTCTCCCTTTCTTTCTCCGAATGCAATCGAATAGCCACCTGTCTATTTTACGTATTTTCCAGGCGTACATACATCTATAAATGGCAGATTACAAGTATTTATACATGTATTTATATTATTACGTGCCATTAAAAATAAATCTATCACACGAATCGTTAAAAATATAAAGATTAACCCTTCAATCAAAGTACGAGTTTGCTTGAGAATATTCGATAGTAATCTTGAAGCTTTTGAATGATGCGATACATGTTTGTTTTTTATATTAAAAACTGCGTATAAAAATTTTTTGACGTACGAGAAAACGATTTCACCTCTTCATCTCGAGATATGGGTCAATTTGCGCGAAAATAATTGAGAATATTTATATGTGTAATCCCCGCGTATGTGTTCTATTTTGTTGTTCTCGTTATTATTACGCGCGCTCTCTTATTATTATAACCGGATTGCGTCCCGTAATGATCCCTCTTGATTATCACGGCGCGTTTTCGCAATAACAATAATGACGATTTATTAAAATACGCGTCGTTAATTATTATCACAGATAATCGCGGAGGCAAACACGATCGTCTGCTCGCAGTTAAACATTCATTCGTACTGAAATTCTTAACGTCGCCAATTTTCAACATCATCCTTCGAAAACACTAATTACTACATTGTTGAAAAACTCCGCGATTTTGTATAATATTCGCCGAAAGTGAGTTATCTTTGACCAACTGCAAGACGAAAATTTAGTAGCCATTTTTCTTAATCTCTATCAGAGCATGAAAAATTCCTGAAACGTTTAAAAAATATTTAAATTTTGAACGCGAATACAAATATATCTCATAATCTGATGACGTACGATACTAATCCTCGCTAAATGAAAAACGGATCATATGACATAGGATACAGACATGTGGAGATGAAAAAAGAATTGTCCAGAGAAAATCCAAAAGAAGCAAACGTAATAAGCTGCGAGAAAGGGAAAAATAAAAAAAATAAAAATGAAAATAAAAAATCGACGCGTATTTTGAAATCAGTTTGTGATAAAGATCACGGTAAATCATGTCTAGGCTGCGTAGAAAACGGAAAATCGAGAGAGAACAAGCCATTCCATCAACACCGAGTGAAATATATAACGGCTACGAAGCACAAATTAAATATCCTCATAATGCCGCGCTCGCGTGTTGGTGTATTAAGCTCGCAGTGGCCGAAGCCTCCGGCTTGGCTGCAGGCCAAACTTCGCCGACCCGCCAGATTTGATGCCTAAAAAGGATCGTAAATTTATCTCATCGCGCGTCCGGCCCACATTTGGCCCCGCGTGCACGAAATAAATAGAATTCTCAAGCTTTATGGCGGCCCGTGAGAGCCTTATAAATCTTGTCGCTCGCGCCCGTGCTCCGCCATCGTTCGTATCGTTCTTTACATTTCGGGTTATGACGGGATGCTGCGCGCCCGGATGCAAGGTTATCGCTCGTTGAAAGATATTTTAATACGCGCCACTATATATTTTTTGTTCCGCGAATTTGTCGCGTAACGCGCTAAAAATATTACGATATAAACGAAATACGAAATCTCGATTATCCGAATTAACTAGAGAATACTATGTAAAATAATCAAACGATAATATTTTGTACGAGAGAATAAAATGAAAGAATATTTAATATATAATATCCCATATTTCGGAAATAAAATTAAAATCTGTGAATATGAAAAGTAAATACGAAAATTCAATAACACATAACAATGCAGATATAATTTCTACCAAAGGAAGGAAAAAATTGAACTAATTAAAATTTTATACCATTAAAATCGTTTATTTTCGTAGAATATTTTATGCTATATTCTACAAACGATATCTATACGCAAACAAATCTGTATAGTTATAATGTTATCCACGATCTAATTACAATTTAATAGCTATATGCCATCGATATTATATCCCTGAAAAATTCTTTGTTCACACGAAAATAATCGAGCCGGGCGTAACATTTTATAGCGATCGGTTATAAAACTAGTTCGACATTTTTGTGATACCCTTAACATGTGGCGTACTTAACCGCCAAAAATTATCGGTCACGTTATCAAAGAGACGGCTGTATCACGTGCAAAAGCTTTGCACGTAAGAAGATTTTTATTCTCCACTTCTCGACGGAACATATTATATTTTCATATTCGCGTTGAAGGCATTTCCGAATACAATATAACTGAAATGTTTATATGCCTGTTTTCAAAAGAATCACGAGCTTCCGCCGAAATGAATTCCTCGTATTAATAAATATGTAACAAAACCCGGGTTTGCATGACGCGAGCTTATTTTTATTTGTTAAAATGGAAATCACGCATCGCTCGTATTTCGCGAGATATTTCGGGCGTCGAAATATAAATCCGGAATCAGGGCGAGTTTTCTGTCAACAGCATTTTTAATGATCAAACACATTTGGAAAAGTCTCACCGAATGATACCTGCGTATGACGGACGTACATAGATTAATACAAGCGCGCATATGACGCGACAAACACGCGGCAAATACGGCATTGGCCGCCGATCGCATTGGCAGCCGCGGCCTTTTTGATCGAGTTTACAATTACACGTCACCTGTCTCGCGCGGTGCATTATCGGGTCTCGTGACGTATTGCGCTGTATTCTGGTGGGCCGTTAACACCGGCCGCGAGTTCGTTCATTAATAATGGAAGCATTATTAACAGCCGGGTGTACCGGAAATATTACCAATAATCGGCACGCAACTCGAATTTGCTTCGCAACATGTCACAGATGTTTAAGTTTCAGTCAATGTACACGGATCATGATTTTTAAAGATTCGCGCAAAGCGAGTAGCAATATCAAAGAGGAAAGAAATTTTCTTGTTTAACATACACGGTTGACACTTAAAGTTAAAATATTTATACAACATTCTACACATACGCGATTCACATAATATAATACGTATCATATAGTATTATAAAAATCGTCTTTCGGTTTATAAAATTTTTAAATCTGATTGGATCAACAAGTTACATTATATACAAGTATACAGATTTGCCTTGTTTCTTTCTAAATTATGTAAATATTAAATTTGCTTGTGATATAGAAAGCAAAAGAAGATATATATATATATATATATATATATATATATATATATATATATATGTGTAT